>NC_056738.1:204894980-205038042 GCF_019279795.1 Protopterus annectens
TATCTGGTGCTGAGTAGTCAGTACTGCAACAAAATGCTCAAACTGGCAGCAAAAGAAATTTTGGGTAGTTGTGTACAGACATCTGTTTTTATGCCCTACTTTGTGTGGGGAGCATAAATGTGACGTGTTACGCAAACTGGATCTCTCTTTCAAGCTCATCTATGCTGCCCAAGCAATGCGCTGCCCAGGGCAAGACTTGTCTTTTTTTAAGGAATACTGCATCTGTGATATAGAAGCACATCCCATTGTGTATTTGTGTACTGTTACATTAGGCAGGGGAAGGATTAAAAGGGGGTACTGTCTTGCTCATTTGTAGGTACTCAGATTACCAGCTTTATTCTGGTTCTGTGGTGATTTAAAATGAATATGGATAATCGAATAACAGCTTCACTACATGCAAGTACTGCTGCCTTAACTTGAGGCATGGCAGTCATTTCTGTGTATTGTACATGGCAGCTACGTATGGGCGGTCTGAATTTCGTAAATATGCAAAGCCTGGAAATTTGAAATGCAGTAGTTGAGACTGGAGTTTACCTCCTGTTTGTATAGAAATTGTAACTTTATGTCCAGTTGAATTGTCAACCTCACAATTTAATTGGCTGATCAGGGTTACCCCTACATTTGTACTGTGGAGATTTTCTTTGTAGGAAAAGTTTGAAGTATGTTTAAAAATACACAACTAACAGGTCATGGTCCCCTGATGCATTTTGCTAGTCTGTCCCATAAAAACTCTATCTGAAGTAGTTAACTTCATTATTTATCTGCAACCTGTGGGTATACAGATCTGTATCGGATCCAAGCCGGCAACTTTTTCTTTATTAGCATCTGCTCTGAGCTCCTCCCCTTACCCATAATGCCATACCATCTCCTATCTTCCCTCAGATCTGGTTTGCCTTGCCAGTAGTGTGCATCGTGGTCTCCTTTGCTCTGAGATTAGGGATCGTAAGTGGTATCTGGTATCTAATGTGAGAGTGAAATTTTTCCCTTCCTCCCCTTTGGTGTCTCGCTTCGATTTTTAAAAAAAAAAAAGGTTTTTGTAGAGTAGTAGTAGCTATGCCTGCCCTTCCCCTACCTGGGTTGTATGGTTTTTCTGGTAGGTAGTGTTTGTACTTTTGGGTGCAGAACTATGGCTGATCAGCCGAAGCCAGTCTTCAAAAAATCTAGTGTGTGTGGCCATAAGCTCTCCTCGGCTGATGGTCACACACTCTATGTAATTTGCTTGGGAGTGGCACATTTTGTCCACTCAATGTGCTATCTGTTCTGGTTTTAATCCGAGGGCACTTAAGGATCGCAAGGCCAAGCTAGTAGCCAAAGGCCTTCTCCCTGCTGCCATGCTGGAATCTGCCTCTGTCTCTAGTGTTCCACTTCTCACCCAGACAGGGACTCAACCTCCCTCCTCTGAGGTTCATAGGTTCATACTAGGCTATCTGCCCTAGGGCATTTATAAGCCTAGCCAGAGTGTGTTTGGCTTTCGCCACCCATTTTAAATTAATTTTGCTATGCGTTTTTTGAGGTTTTGTGCCTCTGTCTAACAGTGACACAGAAGTGACAGCCGGGGTAAACCTACGATCTCCCATCCACTCATCAAGATTCCTCTTGAAGAGAGTCAATGTGGGACTCTGCCTAACCTGGACTGGGATTTTATTCCAGAGTGAAGGGAGCCTCTGGGTTATGAATCTGTCCCTCCAGCATGTCCTATTTATTTCAGTGCTGAGGTTCAAGTCTCTCGAGCGCGTAGCTCGATGGGATTTGGATTTTTTGAGGTGCAGCATGTCCATTAATTCTGGGTTGGACATGGCTTTATACCTCAGGCACAGATCGCCTCTGAGCAGGCGGTATGCCACTGAGTAGAGCTGGAGTTTCTTTAACCGGGCAGCATATGGCATCTGTTTGAGCCCCTTGATCCTCTTGGTGAGGCACTTTTGGGGTCTTTCCAGTTGCTGCAGGTGTCTGGTAAGGTACATCCCAAAAGGGGCATTGTACTCAATTATGGGCCTGATGAGGGGTGAGTAAAGAGGTACGATGACCTCCCCTGATCTAGATGTGAATCCCTTCATGATTAGGTGGGCTATATACAATGTTTTTCTAACCACTTTGGCCACGTGGTTGTCAAATGAGAGATTGCTATCAACTTGGGTCCCCAGGTACTTAATGGATTACCACCTGTGTGGTAATTTGTGGGCACTTTGTTTTTGCCAAAGGGGATGACTATACACTTTTTGGCGTTTAGCTTGAGGCCATGGCTCTGGCACCAGTTGTCTGTTTCTATGAGGCCCTTTTGGAGGATGCTTGTGTCGGCTGGAGAGTTGATTATGGCACCCAGTTTGCAGTCATCTGCGAACTTGGTCAGCCACAGTCCTTCTGTGTTGGCCTGTACCGCCGAGAAATATATACCGAACAAGAGAGGTCCCAGGACTGAGCCTTGTGGGACGCCACTTGTAACTGGTTTGGAGTCTGACATGGCTCCAGCAATTCTAACCATGTGGGTTCTGTCCTTGAGCCAGTTTGCAACCCATCTAGTGACATAGGGGTTTATATTTAAGCTGGTGAGCTTATCTATAATGCCCGAGTGGGGTATTGTATCGAAGGCTTTTGCGAGGTCTAGGTAGGCTGTGTGGACCACCTTCCCCTCGTCAATGGCCTTGGTGACTGTTTCAAAGAAATCAACCAGGTTTAAGAGGCAGGATCTGCCCTTAACAAAGCCAAACTGGGTAGGATCCAGTGTCTGTAGGTCCCCAATATCTTTATTTATGAGGTCCATGATGATCCTTTCCATAGCTTTGCAGACCAAGCTAGTCAGGCTTATGGGGTTATAGTTTCCAGGATCTGTTGAGGCACCACCTTTGTGGAGAGGGACCACTGTTGCTGTACGCCACTCTTTGGGTACATATCCTGTAGTAAAGCTAAGATTGAACAGTAGTTTTATGTTTGGGTTTAGCTCTTCTTGGAGTTCATGTAGGACGCAGCCCGGGACACCATCTGGTCCCATTGATGCTGTGTTTTTTGCTTTGGAGTGGGCGGCTCTTACCTGAGCATCTGAGATGTCAGGGGGGCAGCACTCTGTTGGGATAGATATTTGCCCTTTTGGTGCGGAGAGGGGGGAGAAGTTTGCACTGAACCTGTCAGCTAGGATGTTGGCAATGTCTGTGGGCTCGGTGTATTCTTTGTCATTTTGGACTAATTCTGAGCATATCTGGGAATTCCCACCCAGGTTCCTAACATAACTAAAGAAAGCCTTGTGATTATCCTTAGTGTCCTGTGCAATTTTTCTCTTGAAGCTGGCCTTAGACGATTTTACGAGTGCCCGTAGTTTTTTGCTAATACTGATCAGAGATGCCTTCCATTTTTGGGATTTTGCTCTATCATGTAGTAGCTTCCTCCTTCTATTGTATAGTTTGTTTATGGCTGGGGTCCACCAGACAGGATGCCTGCCTTTGGAGGATTGGGTCTTGGTTTTATTTGGGATTGCATGATCCATGCATTCCTGAAGGTGTTCCTAGAATGCGTTTATAAAGGATTCTGCGGTCTGGGCCGTATTTTCCACAGGCCCAGGGGCTTTGAAGGATTTCGCCTCGGTTTTGAGGTGTGTGAAATTTGCTTTAGAGAAGTTTTTCACTGTGGTTTTCTGGGCAGGGGATGGGGTCGGGATGTGAATATCCAGTGAGATTAGTTTATGGTCTGATCTTACCAGTGAGGGATACACTTCTGGTCTGGAGCATAGTGTCCCCATGTTGGTGATGATCAGGTCCAGTATGTTTTCCCCTCTTGTTTGAGTGGTAACAAGTTGTTCCATAGCATTTGAGTTTATAAATTCTAGGAACCTTTGGGCTAGGGTGTTGGAGCTAGAGTAATGCTCCCAGTCTATGTTTGGGTAGTTGAAGTCGCCCAATTATGGTGTTTGGAGAGACCTTCATATTTTCCAGTATTCTCAGGAAGGCCAAGTGGGGTTCCTGGGTTTGGGAGGGTGGGCTGTAGCAGGCTATAAACTGGAAGGCAGTTTTACCCACAGTTAGTTGCACATGGATAGTCTCTGATGCTTCGTGCTGTGCCACCAACCTGGAGGTGTGGGTATCTTTGACGAATATTGATACTCCCCTTCTTTTTGTGGTTCGGTCCAAGTTTTGGGGCCGAAAAGTATGGTATGAGGTATAACCTGGTAGTGCTGGGGTGCTCTCGGGAGCCTTGAACCAGGTTTCTGTTACTGCACAGATATCGATGTTCTCCACCTCTCAGACGTCTCCGGAGAAATTATGGGGATCCTCCGCCAGAGGGGAGAAATTATGGAGATCCTCCGCCAGAGGGGAGGTTGTTTAGCCCCAAAACCTTCTGGGGATGAGTCTGTGTTCCTGGAAGCCTTTGGCACGAGCCCATCTACTTCCTGGGTGTCCTCACCAGCATACACCTTGGTGGACCTCATCACCACGAGAGCATGGAAGGATCCTGACACCGTAGAGCCCATCCCCAAACACCCTGACAAGGTTTTATCTTCCCCCTTCCGACAGACGACCTTGGTCGAAAGGAGCCCCAGTTGATGCTATGTTGGTTGCAGCAGCCACAAAGAAGGAACTAGCACAGGAGAGTTCAGTCCCACCCTACAGACAAGTCCACGTCAGTGGATAGGTTTGGGAAGTGCGTCTATTCCTCAGCGACCTTTTCTATCCGTGCGCTGAATTATTTGGCACGTGATTCTGCTTCAGCAAGACCTTGCTTCGGACTGCGCCGGGTCACCCCCAGCGTCTTTATCTCCGCAGGACAGACAGTTTTTCTCTGCGAAAATGTCTATTCTGAAGTCCGTCTCAAACACATCGATGCAACTCCTTTCCTGTGCCACGGAAGCAGCAGCTAGGGCGTCTGGGACAGACATAGCCATGAGGAGTCATGCTTGGCTCAGGTTGTCAGTTCGCGGACTCTTTCAAGGTGTCTTATCAACACTCCCTACGACGGTTCTTCCCTTTTTGGGAAAACAGTACATGACACACTTGTTCAGAGCGAAAAGGACCAGAAGTCTGTCTGCCGTCATAGTCCGCTTCTCTAACGTTCAGCGGTCCTTCTCTAGGAATCCGAGGGCAGAAGATGTGGTTCTGTTCCTGGGATTCTCCGGACAACTATTCCCCCAGAGGCAGAGGGGGACAGGATTGACGCCGACCCCGAGGTAGAGGGGGTCCCAGGAATTTCGGATCTAGGGGAACCTTTTTCTGATAGACACAGTCAGCTAGCCCTGAGGGGTTGCCCGACTGTCCTACTCTGGAATCAGTCGGGGGACGATTGTCCTTACACCCAGCGCATGGGAGTCCATTACAACAGATCGCTGGTTTTACAGATAATATCCAGAGGTTACTCTATTCCATTTGTTGCCCCTCCAAATATTACAAAACACCTCCCGGATGTTCCACCCGCTCACAGGCAGGCTGCAGCTCTAGAGGTTTCAAAGCTGCTTCTCAAACAAGCCATCGAACAGGTTCCCCCTGATCAGTCCGGATCAGGTGTCTACTCAAGGTTCTTCTTGGTGCTAAAAAAGATGTGGGACTTCTGGCCCATTCTAGACCTGTCAACATTAAACCTGTCGGTAGCCAAACAAATTCCGGATGGTCACCCTACAGTCCATTCTACCTTTTCTGAGTGCGACTGGATGTGCTCGTTAGACCTCCAGGATGCTTACTACCGCATCAAAATACACAGAAGCACCAGGAGGTTTCTACATTTCTGGCTGGGAGCCAGTCATTTTCAGTTCAGAGCCCTACCCTTTGGTCTCACCACAGCCCCCAGGGTGTTCACCAAGGTAATGGCAGTTGTAGCAGCTCACCTGAGGCTTCAGGGTATTCAGGTGTTTCCATACCTGGATGACTGGCTCTTTGCTGTGCCCAGCAAGCATCACTTGTGTCTGGCCCGAGATTATTTCATTCGGTTGGCAGATCTACTGGGAATTGCAGTCAATGTTCACAAATCCCAGTTGTTTCAGTACAAGTTCTAGACTTCATTGGGGCACGGCTAGACACTTTGCAGATGAAGATATTCTTAACTCCAGACATGATCCTACACCTCAGGTGCCACATAGCTCAGTTAGCGAACACCAAGTCTCCAAAGGTGAGCGAGGTTCTCCGGGCTCTGGGCTCCATGGCTGCTGCCGTATCGATTCTCCCTTGTGCGTGCCTTCACATGCGGGTTCTTCAGTGGTCTCTGGCTGTTCAGTGGTCTTGGCTAGACCTGCCCATGGAATCTCCGATCAAGATCAGTCACGTCTGCTGGATGTCTCTTCTTTGTTGGTTAAGTTCAACAGAGATATCAAAAGGACGCCCCTTTGCATCCTCTCCAGTCCAAGCCAGTGACCACGGACGCCTCCCAACTCTGGTGGGGGGGGGGGGACACTTTGGGAAGGACAGTCGAAGTCATATGGTCCCAATCAGAGATGGTCGCACATCAGTGTTCTAGAGATGAGGGCAGTGCTTTTAGCGTTGGAAGCCTTTCACACAGTCCTCCCTCTCGGATTGATTGCAATTCAGACAACATGTCGGTTGTCTGGTATATCAACAAGCAGGGGAGAACCAGATCCTACCCCCTATGTTGCGAGGCCACGAGTGTAGGAATGGGTGATTTCCACCGGTCAGTTTCTGATAGCAACGCACATCCTGGGGTGCTCCAACATTTTAGTGGACAGATTGAGTTGGTCTATTCTGATGCCGTATGAGTGGTGGTAGCAGAGGAGATCTTCCTTGCATGGGGTCAGCCTTGCTGCGATTTCATCTCCTTCCAATGCGAAGTGCAGTGAGTTCTTTGCTCTGATTCCCTCCCCAGGGGAAGTCCCCAGAGATGCTCTAGTCCATGCTTGCCCCCCCCCCCCCTCAAGCTCCTGTATGGTTATCCACCATTGCCAGTCATTCCAAAGTTTCTTCAGAAAGCTTGCCGACTACGGTACAAAGTGATCCTCATTGTCCCGTTCTGACCTCGTCAGGTTTGGTTCCCATTCCTTTGTTCTCATCTTAGTTCCCCAGGGGGGTTCTGGATCCCTGCCCGGATCTAATCTCCCATCCGTCGGGGGCACGTCCGCCCGATCTGGGCAGCCTCAAACTGACAGCCTGGTTGCTCCAGTTCCGTTAATTGCCAGGACTCCCGGTCTTTCATTCCTGGTAAAATCCATTCTGGTGGCTTCTCTTAAAGACTCCACTAGGAAACTTTATTGCAGTAAATGGAAACACTTTTCCATTTGGTCTTCACAGAGAAAAATAGATCCCTTTACCGCCCCTGTTCCAGCGGTGTTGGATTTCCTGTCTGGTGTCTTTCAGCAAGGAGCTAGTTCCTCCACAGTAAAAGTACAGTTGGCAGCCATTTCCAGTTTTCACACTGGTGAAGACATTTCCTTAGCCTCCTCTAGGCTGTGTAAGGCTTTTCTTAAAGGTACTTTTCTGTTACGTCCACCTGTCAAGGATTCAGTGCCTCCTTGGGACCTTACTTTTGTTTTACAGGCATTGGTGGCTCATCCTTTTGAACCTGCAGCTTCGGTGGACTTGAAATTTTTATCCTGGAAGACCGCTTTTCTAGTCGCCATTACATCTGCTAGGAGAGTTTCTGAGCTTCAAGCTCTGTCTGCCTCCGTATTTGGCCTACTATAAGGATAGGGTCTCCCTCCGTACTAACACTTCTTACCTACCTAAAGTCGCATCTGAAGCAAACAAAAACCAGTCCATTAATCTGCCCGTTTTCTTTCCTAACTTCCAAGATAAAGGTGAATTCAAACTCGCATTTGTTAGATGTTCATAGACAGCTTAGTTTTTATCTTCATAGAAATGTCTTTCCGCAAGACTGACTAATTTGTGTTGTTTTCCAAAGCATTTATGGGAAAAGCCATTTCTAAAGTTTCTTTGGCCAGGTGGATCACTCTGTATTTCACATGCCTGCAAAGCAAAAGGTTTATCTCCTCCTGGTATTGTTAAGGCTCACTCTAGCAGGTTCATGGCGACTTCTGCTGCCTTTTGGTTTAGGGTGCTTTTGGACGATATTTGTGCAGCAGCGACCTGGGGCATTCACATACCTTCATTTCCCATTACAAATAGATCTGATTTTGAGGGGTAGAGCAACCTTTGGCTCTGCGGTGCTTGGGAATATCCTTCCATAAGGGCCTCCCAGGATCGGAGTAGCTGTGGACTCTGTACCACAGGTTGCAGCAGATAAAATGAAGTTAACTACTTCAGATAAAGAAGTTAGGTACTCGCCATAACATTCCATCTGAGTAGTTCTACTTCATTTTTCTGCAACATTCCCTCCCTCAGTCTCCCAGACCTTGTCCTGTCTTTTCAGGTTTGGTTTATTGGGTTGAGTTGCTTATGTTTTTAGTTGCAGCAAACTCTTGTCTGAGGGAATATAGGAGATGGCAGGGCATTATGGGTAAGGGGGGAGCTCGGAGCTTGGAGCAGATGCTAGAGAAAAAGTTGCCGGCTCTGATCCGATACGGATCCGTATACCCACAGGTTGCAGAAAAATGAAGTATAACTACTGCGATGGAATGTTTTGGTGAGTACATAAATTCTTTTTTTGTGGGGTTTAGCAATTCTGGTCTCTGAACAGTAGATTAGTGGAAATGTAGTCTTTTGAGTTGTGCTTGAGGTAGCAATTGGTAAGGGACTTGGTATTAATTGTCTGAAGTACTCTGTACCATCAAGAAAATTTTAATGTTAAACCTGTAATTGAAATGCTGTACATTTACTTTGTGGTTTATTTTTATCCAGTCAGCAATGATGCTTTACGTGGCGTCTCCAAGGAATCAGCTGCCCAGGTCATTCAGTGGATGAACTTTGCCGACAGTGAAATCATCCCTCCTGCCAGTACCTGGGTTTTTCCCACCCTTGGTATCATGCAGTACAACAAGCAGGTATGTGTGGTGCAGTCTGGCCTGTGTGAGATTCGAGATCATGTTTCATGCCAAGAGGGCATGCACGATGGGCTTGAGAGAAAAGGATAAAATTCTAAGATGAAGTGTTTTCCTGTAATTACATTCTCATCATGCAAAGTGTGCTTTCTGTTTCTAAAACGTGCATTTTTTTACTTTTAGCTGCATCAGTGGAGTTGTATTAAGGCTAAAGCTTCATATCTACTGTAAGTTGTGCAACTGACAGTTTCTTGATCCTGTGTCAACTGGTGATAACTTGATGTCCTTGACTGGGCAGACATGTTTAGTACTTTGAGATATTGAATTGAAGGGAGTCTCACTTTGCCAGGAACAGTTAATCTGCAATATTGTGTGTTAATGAAACTAATTATCTTTTCTGACCATAGCCTAAACTCCAACAAGAACTCTGTGGGGTTAGTCTGGATGATGAGCTCAATGTTGGGTATCTGATACAGTATTGTGAGCAGGGAAGTAGTTCTGGCGTGGGTGTAGTGCATGACCACAAAGATGTTCCTTGAAGGAGCAGCATGGTTGCCTTACTTGCAGTCTCCTTATTCAAAGTGGACTTGCTTACAGGGTCCCAGAGTCCCTTGTGGGATTAAATCTACTTTTTAAAATGACACTGCAAGCTGTCTCCACAGAAGGCTTTTGTACTTGCGTCTTCTACTATATTGATATGCATATATGAGCTGCTGCCTGCCCCCCGGAAAAAAGGTCCGGAAACCTGCTTTTACTGCTGCATGGGTTTAACCAGCTTATTGCCCTGTTTTCTTTCTTGCATTTACAAAATTGTTGACCTCTGTAGTATTAGTGATTTGAGTGCTGGTACTGCTGATGGGGTGGGGGGGGGGTGCGATTTTTCTTTGCATGAGGCTTTCTTTTGTTTTTGCAACTGTGGGGAGGATAGATATTTGTAGGCTACTGCCAGCCAGCCCTGTCCTGAGTAATACTAGAATACAGCGGGCTTGATGAACAGTCTGCACATTTTGAAATCATGAGGCCATTCTTTATGCCAAAAAATCATAACTGGATTTCAGTAAAATCAGCTGCACTTCTGAATTGCTTAATTCCGTAAGTGGTAGAACATGCCCTCCCAAAATACTGTCCCTTAGTCCTCATGGTGTTATCTCCCATCTTTCAACTTTAGTTTCAAGTCTGCCAATCCTTTTCCATTCTGTAGTTCAGCCATGGGGCTAAGACTTGACATCTGCTGTCTCTGCAAGTTTTCCTCATGACTTTTAATGCCGTGTTTGTTGGCAGGCTTGTGACTTTCCAGTTTCAAGTTATCAATTCACCACTGTCACTTAACCGCTAAACTAAAGCTAGTGAACTTAAACTGAGCTGTCCTGACGGCATAAGTGACACGAATAATGATGCTAGTGATATTGCATATGCTTATACTGATGACACTTTGCATGTTTACTGGGTCTAAGAACTTTCCATTTATCCTTACACTGAAGGTTAACACACGTAGTAGTATAAACCAACTTGGTACATCTACATTTTTTTTGTTGGTGACTGTCCTTCAAAATCTGCAACTGACCCAGATTGGGCCTGTAAAATGGTTAAACCCTACCACACTTCTTTTGTTTAGTGATTCGTGTGGAAGTGCCCCCCCCCCCCTCCATGCAGGGTTGGGGGGGGGGGAACTATAGACACTGGGTAAGCAGGACCACCCCTTTTAAGAGCAATAAGTCCTGCATTGCTCCTTTTGTCTGCATTCTTCTTGGGATGTTAAAAGCGGATAGTGCTTGTAGAAGTATACAGGCTGATGGTCCTCAAAAGCTGCAGTATCTCTATTTTTGGCTGGAACTGTGACTGCTGTGAATAGCTTAAAGCATTGAAAAAATGCATACAATGGTAATTCTGGAGGATGGTGCAAGCACTCCTACAGAAGGTGTGGGAGATGCCTATGACTGGTACTGCTTTCATTGTATGTCAGTGGGATAGAAAGACATCAGCTGTGTCTGGCCTGACTCATTAAAGGAGTTTGAAATGAATTCTGAGAAAGATGCGAGTATACGATGTTAATATGGCAGGCACCATGATAGTTTTGTTGAAAAACACACGAATAATGAGTGATTTTTGGCTGGTTAAAATGTGTTTACCAAATCTGTAAATCTGATATTAATCCTCGTTCATTCCTTACGCATGGTTATCGGTTTCAGCCTCTGAACCAAGCCAGCCATTTTCCAAGCTCGCGTCCGCTTCAAACTCTCAAGCTAAACTCTTACCC
Source organism: Protopterus annectens (assembly GCF_019279795.1). NCBI lineage: Eukaryota > Metazoa > Chordata > Ceratodontiformes > Protopteridae > Protopterus > Protopterus annectens. Next base: position 204,906,098 of record NC_056738.1, read on the forward strand.
ACATCCCCCTCTCCCTGTTACCTCAGATTTTGTTTGCCACGTTGCCATTCGGTCGTGTCAAGCTACTTCTGAGTTAAGTACAGTTATGTTTATTAGTTTTTCACATTACTTTTCTGTCTGTTTATATTTCATTGTCTCTTACCCTATTGCATCTAGCGTATGTAATTTCCTCAGGTTTTTCTGCTCCTTTCTTTCTTTACCACTTTTACCGTGAGGTATTCTCTCTCTACCATCGTTGGTAATCCTTTCCCCTTTTCTCATACCTTCGGGTGCTCTCTTGGACCATTGCTGATGTTCATCGTGTTTCACTGTTGCAGTCATTACACTTGGATTATCGTGCTGGCAGGCTACCCGTACTCGGCCTGAATTCCAAAGTCTAGCTCCGGCGTCTGTTGCTGTTGCCTCTTCCCTGATGTCAGTGCGCCAGGGGTATAAAAGATGCAGCCGACGCCATTTTCTTCAGTCAGTCTTGCCGCACGGTGCCTGAAGCAAAAGCAGTTTGCAAGTGCCGGTCGGCCAACTCCTGAGATTTTCAAAGACTAATTTCAGATCCGAAGTCATCTTTAAAGCTATGTACTCCGTTGGGGAAACTTTTTTTTCTTGCTCCAGACTGATGTCAGAAAAAGTTAACAATTGTATTTCTTTGGGAAGCAAATACCTCAAGGAGTTTCACTCTTACTGTGTTCCTTACCTAGGCCCTGATCACAACGTTGCTAGCTGTCAGTTTTGTGCTAGATTTAACCAACGCACTATTAAGCATCTGTACGATTTTGCTTATTACTTTGGCCGAAGATTCAATTATATAATGCCGTCGGAACAACTGACGACCGGAGTTTGTAAAAACCGCAAGGAAAAAGAAAAGGACAGGCATCCAAGGTCCAAAACCGACTACTAGGCTTCCGCTAAGCCAGTTACCGGTTTTCAGTGAGGTGCTTTCGCAGCCCCTGACACCTGCTACCTCAGAGCCACAGGCCGCTGACTACTCCCACGTTGGAGCCAGCTAGGCCTCTGGATACTCAAGGTATTGGTCACTCTGAAACTATTCCCTCAGATGGGTCCGGAGCCGCTGAGCAGGTATCTGCTTCTGAGGGTGTGTTCAGACCTACGCAGTTCTATGTAAAGCCTACTTCAGCTTCCAAAGCAAAGACTAAAGCAGCTCTAAAGACAAAGAAACAAGTAAAGCATTCTCCTGGACAGACTTCCATGCCTAAAAAACAGATGCTCAAAATGGCTGAAGACCTAATTACCTTGATCAGGGGTTCCCATCCCCCTCCTGACAAGAGGCCTAGGCAAGAGACAGAATATGAATCTTCAGACCAGGTTTCCATTTCCTCTGACTCCTCTGAACAGGAATACTCTCTTTAGCATCAGAATCCTCAAGCAGGAAGAATCTATCCCTTCAGCCTCCCCGCCTGAGGATTTGTCTTTTGGGGAAACCCTGCATACCATGAGGGAGCATTTCCACTGGGAGAGCCAAGACTCTTCAGAATCTAAGAAAAGGCTTAGTTTCTTTTACTACCTCAACACAGGCCTCTGGCTATTCCTCCTGTGTTAGACATTGCAGATGATGTATTTTCAGAATCCGGCCTTTCTCCTGATTCTTTACCCCCTGCACCTGTCAAACCAGACAGATACTGCAGGGTTCCAGATTCTCATAAATTTTTTTATAAAATCCCTGCTGCTGCTGCTGACCCAGAAACTATTTCTCAGGATCCCAAAAGGGTCAGGGCTTCTACTGCAAGAAACCCTATCCCCCCTGATAGGGATTCAAGGGCGCTAGACAGATGGGGGGGGGGGGAGGTTTACACTTCTGCTACTTTGGCTGTGAGGGCTTTAAACTGTCAATTTCATATGCTTGAATATCAGCAATACTTTTAATGTCACTGCTAAAACAGAAAATGTTGTCAAATTCTGACTGTGCAGAAAATAAGGAAATGTAGGATTTATTGCATGCTACTGAACAAGTGGGAAAGCATACATTGCAGTGTGGTTTTGATTCTTTGGAGGCCTGTTGCAGGGCCGCAGTTACGGGTTCTGTCATTAGGAGGCATGCTTGGTTAAAGGAACAGAATATGCCTGATCATGTTAAAGCAAAATTACTAGATTCTCCATTACAGTATAATGTTTTATTTGGTGTTAAAGCAGAGGAGGTGTTGAAGAAAATGGAGGATTAAGCGAAATCTATGCAAACGGTAAAGGATTTCTTACAGGTACAGCCGCCCAGATTTAGCAGGAACTGGCCTACAAAGAATTGGTCCTTTCCAGTGTCAGACAGGCCACAAAGAGGCAGATACAGATGCCCCAGGGCTCATACAGGCCTAAAGAGTGGGGCGCTTCTACCTCCAAAAGCGGAGAAGACAAATCACAGCCATACAGGAAACGGTCCCGATGACTTTCCTGTTCCAGCACCAAGCACTTATCTTTTGGCAGCCCCTTTACGGGGAAAACTAGCACTTTTTTCTCAAAATTGGCACATGATCACCCAGGACAAATGGGTCTTGAATATAGTGTCCCAGGGCTACAGGTTCCACTTTCACACCCTGCCAAGGGCAAAAGGTATGCCAGACCTGCCATAGTCAGTGGGTGGAGGCACAAAAACAAGTTTCATCCCTCATGGACATGAGGGCCATTCAACTAGTACCACAGCAAGAGCAGGGACAAGGATTTTACTCCAGACTTTTCTTGGTACCCAGAAAGGACAAAGCCTGGAGACCAATACTGGACCTGTCTATTCTAAATACATTTCTGAACGTTCCAATATTCAAAATGTTAACTCTGCAGCAGCTTCTGCCCATGCTGGGCAAGAACGCTTGGCTTGTAACTTTGGACCTAAGAGGCATACCTGCATGTACCAATCAGACAATCTAAATAAATCCAAAAAAGGTTCCAGGCAGCAAAAACTCTTCTAAACCAGTTTTATTAAGCACTTTTCGTCATTCGAAGTAGAATGACTTCTTCAGATAGGGTATACATCACAAGTGTTAGCTTTTTATACTTTATCTACCCCTTCCAATTCAATAGCTTACCAATTAAATTAATTAAGTCATTGCTATATTTAAAGGGGTACTTCACTACTTACTGTAGCCCTAACTCACAGCTCATTTAGTAAAAATAGTTTAAAAGTATATATACATACACATATAAATCCCTTGTTTCTCTTATGACAACATTCTATAGCATTTTTATTCTAAGTCTATACAAGTTAAAACATAGAAAAATATAAAAAACATCAAATAAGTAGAAAGCAGTAAAAATTCTATCTAGAATACGATAGAACATTATAATATTATGCTATTCTAAAATATTCCCTTCAAGATTTGTTTGTAAGTCTAATATCATCTCTTTAAGCTTCTAAGCTTCAAGAGGTATGAAATGTTACAGTGGTCATTAAGTCCTGGTTCCATAAAGGCGTTTGTTCTAAATTGCCAGGATAATTCACGTTCTTCCAGGAGTAGGTTAAACGGGCCTCTTCTGCTGTCAAGTTGTACTTGGTCTAAACCTACAAATTTAAAAGTATGGCTAGGGAAGGATGAGATATGTTTAACTAAAGCGTTGTCAGCTTTCATTCTAGCGATAGCGTTAGTATGTTCATATATTCTATCTCGCAATCTACTTTCTGTCTTCCCTATATAAAAGCTTGTGCAATTTGAACACAGTGCTCCGTACACCACTAGCTTGGAATTACAGTTTAACTTATGGTTTAATACATATGTCCTGTTATTTATCATATGTTTACTACCTATCTTAATGTATTTGCAATAGTTGCAATTTCCACAGCCAAAAGACCCCTTTTCATTTCCTTTCTCTTTAAAAGGTTTACTTTCTAATAGGGTCTTAAGGTTCTTACCTTTCCTAAAAGTCACCTCAGGGACTGAGCCAAGAATTGTAGAACATTTTCTGTCATGAAGGAGTGTAGTCCAATTTTTATATAAAATGTCTCTTATAATGTTACTTTCTATGCTGAAAGTCATGACATACCTAGTGCCTCCATCTTTAGGTGTAATCTCCTTATTGTGGTTACTCTCATTGTTCTCCTCCCAGTTTAAACTCAAGCTTGTCCCAATAGTTGTAGCCTCTTCTAAGCTATTTCTAGAACTCTTTATACTCAACAAAGGTGAGATGACACCTTTCTCCCTCTTTATACTAACTTCATCTAGTATGTTTGTGAGGAATGTCCTAGGATAACCTCTACGGGTAAACATTTCTTCTAATAATTTACATTCCTGTATGAAGTCATCATCTCGTGTAACCATATGAGCCGCTCTAATTGCCTGCCCCTTTACAATTGCTTTTTTCTGTGTATAGGGGTGTAAGCTTGTATAGTGCAGGAAGGAGTTACAGTATGTCTCTTTCCTGTGTATCTTCGCGTAAAATTGTTTATTCACTTTGTCTTTAACCAAGGTAATGTCTAAGTAATTGATGTTGTTCTCATGAAACTCAAATGTAAATTTAAGAAAACTGGTAGTGTTGTTCAAGTGTTTTACCAAGTCCATCCCTATGTTCCTATCACCCTGGAGACAAATAAAAATGTCGTCCAGGTAACGTGTGTAATATACTATGTTAGATGTAAATTGTTCCATATTTAAGAGGAAGTTGCCCTCCCAGTATGCCATAACTGTGTTTGCAAAGCTGGCACCTACTGGGGACCCCATAGCCACTCCACATTTTTGCAAGTATAACTCGTTGTTGAATAAAAAGTAGTTATTGGATAAAATTATGTCTAATAAAGTTGTTACTAGGTAAACCTCATTGCTAGAGGCTCCTTTCTTAACCAAGTAAATATTTACCCATTCCAATCCTATATCATGTGGGATTGAGGTGTACAAGTCTACCACATCTATTGTTAGGAAGTTATAATCTTCCTTAAATTCTAGGTCGTTCACTTTCCTAAGGAAGGCCCACGAGTCCTTGCAAATTTGAATTTCTTTCGCCAGGTATTTTTTTAAAATATTGTCAACTAGTTTTGCGCTACCATATGTGATGGAATTTCTTCCATCAATCAGTGGTCTAAAAGGGGGGTTAGACAAATTTTTGTGGATTTTAGGTGTAGCAAAGAAGGCAGGTATTTTTGGCCATTCTGTCTTTATGTAATTATACATATCTATATCAATGTATCCATCTATGAAGAGGTCACTAAAATATCCTTTGATTTGCTTGTACGCTATGTTCACCTCATTAATACTTGCTTTTTGATATGCTTGTTTATCTAAAATAGTAGAAACCCTGTTAATATAGTCACAGTGGTCAAATAAGGTGAGCCCCCCTCCCTTGTCTGGTTTTATCGCCCTAACATTTAATGTCTTGGAAAGTTTAAGAAAAGCTTTTTCATATGGGGTAATATTCGATGGTCTACTAGTGTTGTTCAAGAATAAGTTACTGTCCTTATTTGCCAAGTTTCTTAAGTCTAATTCCATGATTGCTTCAAACAATTGAAGGGCTGGGTGTAATGGGGGGTTATAGTCGCTAGGGATATAATAGGTAGGTCTAGTGTATTCAGAATTACCAAGTAGTAGTTTTAAATTAAGCTTTCTGACAAATAATTTCAAATCTTTAATGTTCTCCACCAAGTCCATATGTTGGTTAGGTATAAAGTTGTAGCCTTTAGATAATAGTTCCACAAAGCTAGAGTCTATTTCTAGACTTGAAAAATTATAGATGGTAAAGTCTCCACCTCTGTTGGTGATAATTTCTGGTGTTACAGAGTTATTTGTTACCTCCTTGGTTTGTTCAAGGGGCGCTTGTTTTTTTGTAAACCTTGGTCCAGATTGTAAGAGTTTGTCTTTGGGATAGCTCCTTGGTATGTGTAATCAAAATTATCCAAAGAGCTATTTTATCGTCTGGCCTCTCTCTCTTCCTTCTCAAACGGTTTGCCCATGTGTTTCTATTTAGTTCCTGGTAGTTTCTTTGATTAGAAAAAGTCTTTCCATTATTGGTCGTGCCTTCTTCGCTATCTATCTCTCCCCAAGTCTCTCTGTCCGTTGTGGTAGCATTAAAATTAGTTGAACTGGTTTGAGATGGAGGTGGCTTTGGGTAGGCTGTGCCATTCGCATATGCCAAGCGGTCCCTGTTCATCTTTTTAGTTTTGTTAGATTTCAACCTTTCTAGCAGTTGATCTATTGTGGTGAACGACCTGTCATACTCATATTTGTAGCGGGGGAAATCAGGGTTTGCAAGTATGTCGATGTTCAGTTGTTTAACTTCGTTTGATAAATCGACTACTTGTAACCCATAGTGTTTCACCATTAATTTCAGCAAACCAATCCCCTGCGTATCAAAAAAAGCCAGCAGTTCTTTATGAAAGAGAGAGTTTACTATTAAGCCTGTAGGGTAAATGTGGTAGCGCAGCCCCTTTGGCACTAAGTTCTCGTTTATGCACTCATTTAGATAATTAATCTCTAGTTGTAACTTCTTAATTTTCACCAGTTTATTGTCCAATAGTTTTAGTTTGTTTGTTAAGCTAGTTAAACTAACCTGAGTTTCGTTGGCGTCATCTGCCGAAAAGTCCCGTACTGTTCCAATGCTTCAGTTTTAATTTGCTGGTATCAGTTAACCAATTTTCGAAGCCGGGAGTTCCTATAAGCTCTCCGACGCCTTCTCCTTCTGTCATGGTCAAAATTCTACTTCCCCTATGGTTATAGTCATTCGAAGTGTTTGGGTTTGAATCTGTTCCATTACTCGCCTGGTTAGCGTTGTGTACGCTTTCCCTTCCTGCGGAAATACCATGTGGACGCTGGGCTGGTGTAATATCCATCTCCGTGTTACTGCTACTTGTTGGATAAGCTGTAACAGGTGTTATGCTAGATTCAAATCTAGCCGCTAAGTTGTCTACACGCTGTGAGGGGGCTAAAATGAGTGCCGTTAAGTTACCTTCGTTGTTTGAACTTGATGTTTGATCCAAAAGTAACGGGCTGTTATTACTCTCCGTTTCCATTAAACTTCCAGTACGTGGAGAGTTGAGAGATTTCTGATGCCATAGAAACCACAAAGACCACGAACCAAGAAAAAAGCTTGACAGCAAAACTAAATAAATCCAAAAAAGGTTCCAGGCAGCAAAAACTCTTCTAAACCAGTTTTATTGAGCGCTTTTCGTCATTCGAAGTAGAATGACTTCTTCAGATAGGGTATACATCACAAGTGTTAGCTTTTTATACTTTATCTACCCCTTCCAATTCAATAACTTACCAATTTAATTAAGTCATTGCTATATTTAAAGGGGTACTTCACTACTTACTGTAGCCCTAACTCACAGCTCATTTAGTAAAAATAGTTTAAAAGTATATATACATACACATATCCCTTGTTTCTCTTATGACAACATTCTATAGTATTTTTATTCTAAGTCTATACAAGTTAAAACAAGTTAAATTTGTAGGTTTAGACCAGGTACAACTTGACAGCAGAAGAGGCCCGTTTAACCTACTCCTGGAAGAACGTGAATTATCCTGGCAATTTAGAACCAACGCCTTTATGGAACCAGGACTTAATGACCACTGTAACATTTCATGCCTCTTGAAGCTTAGAAGCTTAAAGAGATGATGTTAGACTTACAAACAAATCTTGAAGGGAATATTTTAGAATAGCATAATATTATAATGTTCTATCGTATTCTAGATAGAATTTTTACTGCTTTCTACTTATTTGATGTTTTTATATTTTTCTATGTTTTAACTTGTATAGACTTAGAATAAAAATGCTATAGAATGTTGTCATAAGAGAAACAAGGGATTTATATGTGTATGTATATATACTTTTAAACTATTTTTACTAAATGAGCTGTGAGTTAGGGCTACAGTAAGTAGTGAAGTACCCCTTTAAATATAGCAATGACTTAATTAATTTAATTGGTAAGTTATTGAATTGGAAGGGGTAGATAAAGTATAAAAAGCTAACACTTGTGATGTATACCCTATCTGAAGAAGTCATTCTACTTCGAATGACGAAAAGCGCTTAATAAAACTGGTTTAGAAGAGTTTTTGCTGCCTGGAACCTTTTTTGGATTTATTTAGTTTTGCTGTCAAGCTTTTTTTCTTGGTTCGTTCCCAATCAGACAATCTTGCAGAAGATGCTTCAGATTCATAGCTGGCTCAATGCATTACCAATTCTCTGCACTGCCCTTTGGCTTATCTACTGTGACCAGGATCTTCTCAAAATGCCTGGCACCAGTAATTGCATTTTGCAGACAGAGGAATTCAAATATATCCTTACTTGGACGATTGCTTTATTCAAGCAGAGAGCAAGGACATTCTACTAAAGCATCTGGCGTTTGTAAAAAGATTATTAATTTGCCTAGGGTACACAAATTAATAGAAATCAAAACTAGTACTCTCTCAAGAGATAATATTCCTGGGTGCAAGCTTAAATGCAACTGCCCAGATGGCTTATCTCACTCCAGACAAGCAAAGGCAACTGACTTCTTATTTCAAAATGTTAGTAACAAAGACCCAGTTATCTGCAAGGAAAATTCTGCAGGCTTTGGGCTTCATGGCATCCTGCATTCTGCTAATTCCATATGCCAGTCTGCATATGAGGAAACTACAATGGTATCTAAAAAGTGTTTGGACTCCACATTGTCACAGTCTGGAAACCATTAATTACTCTCATTCCTTGCCTGCAACAGGAGTTTCGATGGTGGGAACAGGCCTGTCACCCCGACAAGGGACAGCCATTCACCCTACCCACAGCCAAGCAGTCAATAACCGATGCATCAGATTATGCCTGGGGGGCCCACATGGCAGGAAAATGTATTCGGGGCACATGGCCCACAAGCCAAATGCATCTTCATATCGATCAAAAATATGCTAGCTGTTCAAAATGCCCTGACAACTTTCAAGGATCTACTTCATCCAGGACAACTACTGATAAGGATGGACAATACTGCAGTCATGTGGTACATAAACAAGCAGGGAGGCACACATTCCTACCCCCTCTGTAGACAAGCCATGACTTTGTGGGACACAGCATTGACTTATCAAGTACACTTGCAAGCACAATTCCTGCCAGGAAAGAAAAATACTCTGGTAGACTAAGCAGAAACCTCACTGAGCCCCACGAGTGGAAACTGGATCCACAAGTCTTCAGCATGACAAGGAAATGGGGGCGCCCAAACGTAGATCTATTTGCCTCCCCTCACAACTGCCAACTACAGAGATTCTGCACAAGGACTTATCACAAGCAAGCATGGAAAGTGGACGCTCCATCCCTCACAACTGCCAACTACAGTGATTCTGCACAAAGACTTATCACAAGCAAGCATGGAAAGTGGACGCTCCATATTTCAGCTGGAAAACCCTAACAGTACATGCCTTTCCTCCTCTGCCTCTCCTCCCCAAGATACTCCTAAAGGTCAGACAAGAGAAGCCAAAAATGATTCCGATTGCTCCAGACTGGCCCTGCCAGCACTGGTACCCTATCCTAAAGAGCTTGTCTCAAGGCCCAGCATGGAGATTGCCTCTAATTCCTCACTTACTGACCCAATGAAACAATCCGATCCTGCACAGACAACTCGGAACCCTAAATTTGGCAGCATGGTAGATAATGAGGCCGTTCATAACACAACTCTCTCTAAAGCAGTGATGGATGTTATTTTGGAGGCCAGGAGGCCCAGTACCAGAAATTCTTGTGCAGAAAAGTGGAAGAGATTCTGTGCCTGGAACCAGGCACAAGGAATTGACACTATGTACCAAATATTCCTCAGATTTTACAATACCTAACTGAGATGCTGGACAAAGACCCATCTTTTTCATCAATGAAAATCCATGCCTCTGCCATTTCAGCTCGTTACAATACGGAACCACCCATCCTTTCACATCCGTTGCCAAGACAGTACCTCAGAGAGGCCAAAAACATAAGACCCCCAAGGAGAGCACCAGTACCTGCATGGGACCTCAGTTATGTCTTGGAAAAACTGCCACCTTTTGAGCCAGCCAACACAGCTGAAATAAAGTTCTTATGGAAAACAGCTCTGCTCCTAGCAATAACCTCTGCAAGACGAGTCTGCGTTACAGGCACTCATGGCTGTGGAACCTTTTATCATTTTTCATCCCGACAGGGTTTCTCTGAGGAGGAACCTGACTTTTATGCCTAAGGTAGTGGCCAGTGTGGCCCTAAACCAAACAATTCATTTGCCCACCTTTTATCCAAACCCACAGAATAAGGGTGAGAGACTCCTGCATTCTTTGGACATACACAGGCAGCTACGCTTCTACTTGGGCAGAACTAAAGCTTTCAGAAAGACTGAGCAATTTCTATTGGCATATGCTGCAGGATCACAAGGAAAGGCTATCTCAAAGCAGACTATTTCAAAATGGATAGGTCAATGCATTTGTTTCTGCTATTCACAACATGGCGAATCGGTGCCTAAAGGCATTAGGCCACATTCAACCAGAGCAGCAGCCACTTCAGCCTTCCTCAGAGGAGTACCAACCAAAGACATTTTAGAGGCTGCAACTTGGAGTTTAGTGCACACTTTTACCAAGCACTACCACTTACCTCTCTACTCTAAATCCAGAGCAGGCTTTGCCACTGCAGTTCTGCAGGGCCTTATAGCCTCTCCTAATCCTATTTAGACCCCAGCCACCCAACCTCAGCTTTGGGATTCAACCCAAGTGTAATGACTGCAACAGTGAAACATGATGAACATAGTACAGTTGTGTACCTACCATAAATGTAGATGCTAGAGTGTATTCACTGTTGCAATCCAGGTTACCCTCCCACCATCCCCCTTTTCTTTGCTGGGACTTATCTGTACTTCTCTATCCTATACAACCTAATGTGGTGCATTTGCTTGTAGATGAAGGAACTGTTTATTGCTGTGCATGCATACTTATTGGCATAATTTTTAGCCTTCCAATATGTGGGCGCCTGACATCTGGGTCAAGAAAAACTGAAGAAAATGGCGTTTGCTGCATCTTTTATACCCCTGGCACACTGACGTCAGGGAAGAGTCGACAGCAACCGACGCCGGACCTAGACTTTGGATTTCAGGCCGACTGCGGGTAGCCTGCCAGCAGGATAACCCAAGTGTAATGACTGCAGCAGTGAATACTCTCTAACATCTACATTTATGGTAGGTACACAACTGTACTTTTCCTGCTCCTAGTGTTCCTGACAAAGATTAAGCTCTAGGAAAAAGTGGGCATCTTCCTTTTGGTGCAGTTTTATTTGTATTAAGACTGTGAGGAAAATTGTAAGTTCCTGGAGTGATGTGTTACTGTAAGAGAAGGGGAACAGGATGGATAAAAGACCTTTAGGAAATGCATATGTGCTGTTATATTAGCAAGGCTTGTGCTTTTAGTTGCCATACTTTTTGCTTCATTGGGGCTTGTGGCAAGTTTTTGTCATTAGCCTTTAGTTATTTTTACCCTCTACATCTTGACACATTTTGGTTGTGGTGCATCTACTAATTTGCTGTCCTAGCTGGAGAGTAGGAGTTTGGTCAGTCTTCTGGCCACCCCATAATGCTGAAACAGCTTTAGATTAACTTGCCTAAAATCTCAGGTGTGGCCCTTGGTGTTTGCTGAATTGGATTAGTTTTATAAAAAAACATTTGCTTCTATACATTGAGGTTTCCTAAGTGTTCCAATTGTACCAGTTCAGAAAGTGGCAAATTTAAGTTCACTGGTTTGAACTTGGTTATATGCCCATTGGTGTGGTGAATGTAGTTTTAAGACTAATTCTGATTTGCTTGCTGTATTGAATGGAGGAAACTGCTGTAGTTGGTTTTGGACAAATTGTGAGCTCTTTTTGTTGGGTATATGCACACTACACATAATGCTGTTTGTCACCGAACAGTGCTTGTACTTCATGGAATGTCTCCCCTATTTATTCCCCAGCCATTCTCCATAGATGCTGTTTTGGGGAATTAGGCGCTGTATTGCTTTACTCCGAGCCCAAGAACCTTTGAGTGTGCACATCGTATGTGGGGGATGCACACATTGTGACAGTGTACTGTTACTTTACCAGAATATATTGTGCTGAGTTAGTGTTATCTGCTGCTTAGCTGATGTAATTGTTTGAGGAGAGGATTATTTAAGCATGTGCTTGCAGATTACTATCATCCTACCAAACTCATTTTTCTCATTGTACACTTCAAGTTGTCTTTTATCTGTGTGTTTTTGAGCAGCATCCCTTTATACATAATTGGCTGGCTAACTGCTGTAGCCTGTAACTAGGTGTATTACTTATTTATGCTTAAGATTTTGTACAGAAAATGGCTTAGGCCTTTTAAGTGTGCTCCTGTAGTTTAGAGGATAAACAGCACCGCCTTGCTCAAATATGTGCGCACATTATGGTCTGTGTGGGGCAGTACTGCGTCAGTATAGAACCTGCCAGCCTTTTCCAAAAGTTTGTGCATTTTAACACCATTCTGGGACTATTTAAAGGTTTTTGAATATTTTTGTATGTTATTTCTGAGTCTGACCACATGGGGTCTAGCATCTTGAAGTGATCCTAGTTTAGTCTGCCTCTAGGTATCCCACAATGCAGTTCTGGTCTGTATAAAAACAAAAAAAATACACACAGGCCTCTTCCCTCCCAAAGCTACTGTCACTGCTTTGATTTACATGCTTACACTGCTGCCTTTCAGTTTTAAGTAACATTTCATTCTGTTCAGTGACTACTTAAAACACAGGGCAAATGCCACAGAACAGGCTTTCAAAGTGCTTTTTACTGCGGCTTCTTTTTAGAATGGCTAATTTGCGGTGTTTTGTGAAGCCTGAATAAGTACTACAACTAGTCTCCCATCCTCCTCCACATCTAACTTCCCTAGCTTTCAAAGTGCTAAGGGTGATTTGAGCTGTTTCCTCCTGTGTTTGACAGCTCACAGCAGGAGATTTGACTGGTGTACCATTTCCTTGTTCCATCTAGCCTTTACTTTCCGTATGGGTAGGGGAAGGACCAGGGAGCTGTGACATCACAGCATGGGTGGGTTTTTAGGACGGTCTGGTTATCAGTTTTGGGAGTGAATTGGCCAGAATACTGCCTGTATTCATTGGATGTGATGACTTCAATGAATTTGAGACTGCAGCGAACTTTTTTTGAAAGTGAAAACACCACAGTATGGAAGGAAAGTATTTAAAATATTTTAAATACTGTATAGTTTGTTCATAGCAGGGACTGTAAATACAAAAAAGGGGACAGACAGCACAGCTCCTCTTGGTGTCCTGCAGAGTTCTACAAGCAGCAGCGAGTGTAAGAGTGACTTTCCATTGATTTGTAAGTATTTTTGGCTACTTATTTCCGACTGCTTTTTCTCGCCGAAAAGCAAGTTTCTATAGCTAAATAAGCTCTGCAAAGTTGATTTACTGCATTACTGTTTGTTTTCCTGAACCTTTTTGCACTTTTAAAGTTTGTTTTTGCTTAAATTAACTGGTAGGCTATACACAAGTGCGCTAGCCGATTTAAAGCATTTACTGTTACTGTATCTATTTTCTGCTACTTTGTAAGGAAAAAAAAAATCCTGGTTTCCCGCTTTTCCTGAACTAGAATAGTCCAGTCTTCAGGTATTGCTGATCTCTGGGCTGTTATAGTTCGTGTTGCCCATATCCTTGTTTGGATAGGAGGAAGCTTCTTTTCACCAGTGGGAGTGGGGAGCTCTGAGCAGCCTATCTGTCCCTAAAGGAGTGGTTCCAGCCCAGTAACCTGTAGCTTATTGGCAGTTTTGGGCCATTTCCTAGCTCTTTCTAACCCCCTGCTATAAAGTGCGCTTTAGCGAGCTTTTGTGCGAATTTGCACATAGTGCAGCATTGGACAGAGCTGCTTAATCAGGTTTAAACTATTTCCGGCTCCACAAAGTCTGCTCTTCATTTTTTCCCTTGGAACTGCTCTAACTCTCAATATAAACATTCTATTCTCAATCTAAAAACCCTGCACTTGCTCCTATAAGCATTTTGTATAAGTTAAGCACGTTTTAACTAAAAAAGCACTACATCCTCTTAAAATCCCCTTGAGTACCCTATCCCCCTATAGGTCCTTTGTGATTCAGATAGCAGTTCCTTATAGTATCCTGGTATGTCGAAAGGTCAGTTGCTGGCTTCCTCTCCAGTTCAGCTGGTGAATCTGGGAATCTTGAAGCAATGTTACAACTGCCTCGTGTACACAGACAACCCTCTCCTCCTCCCAACAAATACAAATATATGTGAGATGCAACCATATAGCCAAACTGGAGGCTGAGCGCTCTCGACTCAGTACTGGCATAACCAGTCAGGAGGTGAAGGTAACCACACGCACCACAAATCCAGTCTCACACAGACCTACCACAACTGCAAGCCAAACACATAAACACACAAAAACATACTCAGAAGCTCTTAATAAAAATCTTCCAAAGCAACAGAGACCTCCAAAGCAGACATCCAAGCAACCACTACCTCAAAACAAAACACATGCAACACATAGTTCGCAAAGTCAGTGTGCCAAACAGTCACAGCCCTTAAGGCTAAACAACATACCGGATACACTTGTAATAGGTGACTCTATAGTCAGACACACTGACGTCCCGCTCACCATGCTGAACAAGGAAAAAGGTCATAGTAAGCTGCCTGTCGGGCGCTAGAATCCGCCACATAACACAAGCACTCAGGTCACTCCAAAGCAGGTACAAATAGGACTCATTGTCCATGCTGGTGTAAATGACCGGAGACGTACCTCCCTGGACTACATGAAGAGACATAGAGGAGCTCTCTGATTATGTAGCCCAGGCCGGTATGACCCTGACCTTAAGCAGCATCCTACCCTCACCAAGAATGATGCCACAGTACAAAGACAAAATTATCAATTTTAACAATTGGCTTAAGTATTGGTGTCATTCTAAGGGTGTCCAATGTCTGTCTGCTTGGGATGACATGCTCGACAAGCCACGCTGCTTCACAAGGGACGGCTTGCACCTGTCACCCCTGGGCTTTTGGATATTGGCAAAGGCTCTTGCCACCCCCATAGTGCCTTTTTTAAGCAGGGCTCAAAAGACAAACCCACCTCCCTAAAAACACAAGTAGAAAGAAACTAAGGGTAATACTGCTAAACGCCAGAAGTCTAAAACTCAAGATGCACACTGTCAAAGCCCTCCTCAGTATGGAGAACATCGATGTCTGTGCAGTGACAGAAACCTGGTTCAAGGCTCCCGAGAGCACCCCAGCACTACCAGGTTATACCTCATATCATGCTTTTCGGCCCCAGAACTTGGACCGAACCACAAAAGGAGGGGGAGTATCCATATTCATCAAGGATACCCACACCTCCAGGTTAGTGGCAATGCATGAAGCATTTGAGACCGTCCATGTGCAACTAACAGTAGGCAAAACTGCCCTCCAGTTTGTGGCATGCTACAGACCACCCTCTCAAACTCAAGAACCCCACTCGGCCTTCCTAAAGACACTGGAGAATGTGAAGGTCTCTCCGAACACCATCATATTGGGGGACTTCAACTACCCAAACATAGACTGGGAGCATTACTCAAGCCCCAACACCCTAGCCCAAAGGTTCCTAGAATTCATAAACTCAAATTCTATGGAACAACTAGTCACCTCTTCCACAAGAGGGTAAAACATATTGGACCTGATCATCACAAAAATGGGGACACAATGTTCCATACCAGAAGTATACCCCTCATTTGTAAGATCGGACCATAAGTTAATCTCCCTGGAAATCCACATCCCGCCCCCACCCCCAGCACAGAAGACCACAGTGAAGAACTTCTCAAAAGCTGACTTCACACTTAAGACCGAAGTGGAATCCTTCAAGGCCCCCGGGCCAGTGAAAACCACAGCCCACTCTGCTGAATCCTTTATAAACGCATTCTATGGTCACCTACAGAAATGCATGGATCATGCAATCCCAAATAAAACCAAGACCCATTCCCCCAAAGGCAGGCGACCTGTCTGATGGACCCCAGCCATTAATAAGCTATACAACAGAAGGAGGAAGCTACTACATGATAGAGCAAAATCTCTAAAAGCGAAGGCATCTCTGATCAGTACTAGCAAAAAACTACGAACACTCATAAAATCATCCAAGGCCAACTTTGAGAGAAAAATTGCACAAGACACTAAAGATAATCACAAGGCTTTCTTTAGTTAAGTTAGAAACCTGGGTGGAAACTCTCGGATATGCTCAGTTAGTCCAAAATGACAAAAAATACACTGAACCCACAGACATTGCCAACATACTAGCAGACAGGTTCGGTGCAAATCCCCCCCCCCCCCCCCAGAAGGACAAATATATATCCCAGCAGACTGTTGCCTCCCTGACATCTCAGATGCCCATGTGAGAGCCGCCCTCTCCAAAGCTAAAAACACAGCATCAATGGGACCAGACAGTGTACCAGGTTGCGTGCTACATGAACTCCAAGAAGAGCTAAACTCACACATAAGGCTGCTGTTTAATCTCAGCCTTACTACAGGATATGTACCCAAAGAATGGCGTACAGCAACAGTGGTCCCACTCCACAAAGGAGGTGCTTCTACGGACCCTGGAAACTACCACCCCATAAGCTTGATGAGCCTGGTCTGCAAAGCTATGGAGAGTATCATTATGGAGCTCATAAACAGAGACATTGGGGACCTACAGACATTGGATCCTACCCAGTTCGGCTTTAAGGGCAGATCCTGCCTCTTGAACCTGGTCGACGACTTTGAAATAGTCACCAAGGCCATTGATGAGGGTAAGGTAGTTCACACAGCCTACCTTGACCTTGCAAAAGCCTTCGACACAACACCCCACTCTGGCATCATAGACAAGCTCTCCAGCTTAAATATAAACCCCTATGTTCTAAGATGGGTTGCAAACTGGCTCAAGGACAGAACCCACAAAGTCAGAATTGCTGGAGCCATGTCAGACTCTAAACCAGGCAAAGTGGCGTCCCACAGGGTTCGGTCCTGGGACCCCTGTTCGGTATTTATTTTTCTGAGGTACAGGCTAACATGGGAGGATTGTGGCTGACAAAGTTCGCAGATGACTGCAAACTGGGCACCATAATTGATTCTCCAGCGGACACAAGCATCCTTCAAAAGGGTCTCATAGAAACGGAAAACTGGTGCCAGAGCCATGGCCTTAAACTCAACGCCAAAAAATGTATAGCCATACCCTTTGGGAAAATCTAAGTGCCCACAAATTACCACATAGGTGGTAATCCATTAAGTACGGAAGTAATCCATTAAGTACGGAAGAAGTAATTAGAGACCTAGGGACCCAAGTTGACAGTAACCTCTCGTTCGACACTCGCATTGCCAAAGTGGTTAGAAAGACCTTCTATATTTCCCACCTTATCATGAAGGGATTCACATCTAGATCGGGAGAGGTCATTGTGCCCCTTTACTCTTCCCTCATCAGGCCCATAATTGAGTACAGTGCCCCATTTGGGATGTACCTTACCCGACACCTGCAGCAATTGGAAAGACCCCAAAAGTACCTCACCAAGAGGATCAAGGGACTCAAACATATGCCCTATGCTGCCCGGCTAAAGAAACTCCAGCTCTACTCAATAGCATACCGCCTACTCAGAGGTGATCTATGCCTGACGTACAATTCCATGTCTAACCCGGAATTAATGGACATGCTCCACCTTAGAAAATCCAAATCCACCAGAGCTACGCGAGCGAGAGATTTGAACCTCAGCACAGAAATAAATAGGACATGCTGGAGGGACAGATTCATAACCCAGAGGCTCCCTTCACTCGAATAAAATCCCAGTCCATGTTAGGCAGAGCCCCTCACTGACACTCTTCAAGAGAAATCTTGAGTGGATGGGAGATCGTAGGTTTACCCCGGGGGTCACTTCTGTGTCACTGCTAGACAGAGGTACAGTAAACTAAACCTTAAAATGGGCACAGTATACTCATTCCAAGGGGTGGCGAAAGCCAAACACACACTGGCTAGGCTTATAAATGCCCTAGGGCAGATAGCCTAGTATGAACCTATTTAATAATAGATTGCTGTCCTTTACTAAAATATATTCTCTTCCACAATCTGGTCATGATTGCTGTGTATACATATCCTTTAGCTGACCATTATTTTACTTTGGGGATTTTGATAGCTTTTAAAGAACTGCATAGAGTGCACTTTCCTTCCTCAAGAAGTTGACCCTACACTGCCATGAATAAAATAAGTGAATGTCCACTATTGATTTAATTTGCGTGGCATTTCTGATGCTTTCAGTCTCCTAATTGCAAGCTTGATAAGTGTGAGTGGCCCACGTAGACTTTCCTGTGACCTTGCTTAAAGTTGGATGCTTTCTTAAGGTTTTTTTGGGGGGTGGGGTTCGGATGCGAGGAGTTGGCAGCCACTCTGTTTCAAAATAATTTAATTGTAATAGCAGCAGTGGTACAGAGGGCCCTAGTGTAGTAAGAATAATATGAACAATTTAGAATTTTTTCCCGCAGTACTTTTCATACTAATCTGGTCAGCCGTGGTGGTGCAGCGGTTAGTGTTTGCCTCACAGCAAGAGACGCACTGGCTTGATTGTCGGCTGGAGTGTCTTCTGTGTAGAGTCTGCATGTCCTCCCCACGATCGACTGAAATTTTTAAGACCTGCAGGTGTAGGTGTGGGTGTGCCTTTTCTGAAGGTTGGGCACCTGGCTGGCAACTAGACACCGTAACAATCACTGCCAATCATAAGCGGGCCGGAGATTCGCTGTGGCTAACCCTAACCGGGGAAAACTGAAAGAAGACTGCGACTTTTCATACTAAGTTCTCTAAAGGTGTTGGCTCTTGGATGGGACCAAATAACTTTTTATATAGGTTCATGTTTTTTCACAGGAAATTTGGCACATGACCATGCCTGTATGGTACTGTATATTGCCTACAAGTAGTGTTTCTTATTTAGAAGACTATAGTTGAGTAAGCAACACTCCCAGCATTTAATCTTGTGCCCTTTAAACAATTTTGACATGCCTCTGCATGGTGCTGATACTGTCACTTCCTGGTGAGTGCAACTACATCTATATTTGGGTAAAACAATGATTTACTAAAGTTATTTAAACAGAAACCAATATAATAGCTTGACAGATGAGGTTGCTATCTCCCGATATTTAAGTGGGGAGGGTCGAGATTGCGTGGGAAATAAGGAAGGCCTAGCTAGGGGAGTAACAAGAACATAGCCAGGTGTCCATAAGGTGTGATTTGAGGAGCTTTTTGAAATGAGAGAGCTGTTAGAAGTTATTGGGGTTGGCAGCTTATTCCAAATTTTAGGGATATAGTTAGAGAAGGGAGATTTCCCAGCTGAGTTGTTGCTTTTAGTGGTATCTAGAAGGTGTCTGATACTGGAGCGAAGAGCTTCGGCTGTGGTTTAGGAAATTTTGGAGTGAAGGATTTTTATCAGGTTGGTGGAAAATTTTGTGGGCAAAGGTTAGTTGATTAAAGTGTAGTAGCTGTGGGAATTTGAGCCACTTAAGCTGTTTTAGTGTCGTACAGTGATGTGATATATATAATGCTCCAGTGGCATATCTTGCTATTTTATTATAGCAAGATTCCAGTTGCTTTAGTTCCATTTTGCAGAGATTGGTGAATACTTGGAGGTGGCATAGTGGAGGGTTAATAGGTGAGGGGGGCATAGAGGAGGGTTGATAGGTGTGTGCAGACTGTATGGTAACTTTTGTGTTATTTGTAAGAAATTATATAGATCTGTTTTCTTTTGAACCTTTTTGATGGGTTGGGCAATGTGAATATCAAATTTCAGGTTGTCAGTTTCTACTCCAAGCAGTTTAGTGCGAGTACTTGGTGTGATCATGGTTTTATTACTGGAGAGGATATTAAAGGACTGAGAAGATGAGGGGAATCTGGTTGGGCTAAAAAGGAGGAGCTTGGTTTTGATGGGGTTTAGAAGGAGCTGGGAGTTGTTGAGCCAGATTTCTATTGACTGGATTCTTGGGTTTTGATGATGTGGGGGGGCAGCACATATTAGGGTGGAGTTGTCAGCATATTGTACTACTGAGGCTTGTGGTGCTGACGTCCTGAGATGGTTAGTGAATAGAGATAGAATAGTAGTGGTCTAAGGATCGAGCCTAGTGGAGCCCCTAAGGAGACTGGAAGAGGGATAGAGTTGGTGTTGCCAATGGGCGGCTTGTAGTCCTGTTGGTTAGCTTTCAAATGATGTAATGGAGGAATTGCTGAAGTTTAGAGCATTGAATATTGAGTAGTTTGACCATGTCAGAGATTTTGGATAAGTCTAAAAATATGGGTGATACAAATTCACTGTTTCTATGGTGGGTGACAAAGTTAGTAAAGGATAGTAGTGCTGTGAAAGGGACTGAAGCAATGTTGGGTGTTAATAGTTTGTGGGTGAGTAGGTAGTCCATTAGTTGGTTGTGAATGATATTTTCTAGAATTTTGGGTAGGGGGGAGAGAATGGCTGTTGGATGGTTTTTGAGTCAGTGGAATTGCCACCTTTTGTGTAGTAGAATGTGAGGTTTCCCATATGACAGGTACTTAGCTTTCAAATATTGAATCAATTTGAGTATGGCTACTGGGTAGGCTATTGCTTCTGCTACACTTTGTAGAAATTCTGCAGGAAGATAGTCAGCGGTTAGAGTTGTCAAAAGTTTGTGTAGTAGTACTTTTATAGTTCTTACAGATACTGGGTGTAGGATGAATTGGGAGGTGGCGTCTTGGGATTTGGACATGTTCATGGGTCCAGAGGGGTTGAGTTACTGTCAAAGCTTTGACAGTTTGCTAGGGATTGGATAGTTTCTATTCAAGGTACAACTGTGACATTGAAAACCTTGGTAAGCTGTCATTTTTGAGACTCTAGATTAGAATTGAGTACTTCTGAGTTTTTGTTAATTGGTCAGTGATTGGTATCTTGAATGTTACTTTTTGCAATAAGGGTTTACTGTCTAATTCAGTTTTAGCTTTAAATTAGAAAAATGCGTCAAGCTGCATTTGCATTGTATGTAGCCACAATTTGATTACCAGTAAAGCGGTGGCCCCATCAGGCCTTTTCACAGTTGAACATACATTGTGAAATACTAAAGTGATGTAGGGATATTGGTGCTGAATTGAGAATCAAGATACTATTGACCATATCAGAGGAGCTTAGAATGGATTTGGAAAAGACTGGATAAGCAATTCAGTCATTTTTGGGGGGGGGGGGGGTGCATGCATATTTCCCAAATATGCAACAAAGTCTAGAAGATTTAGGGTCTTTGCCTGGAAGTGTTTACATAGGTATTTTTATACCCCAAGTAGACTCCAAAGAATTTCTTCTGGTGGATGACAAATGTTGAAGGTGTTGATGGGCAAGAAAGAGATGGCTGGGCACATTTTTGGGAGTGTAATGAGCTGGCAGACTTGAGGGTTTCCCTGCCGACCATTATTGGAGATGCTGGGAGAGTGGATTGGATTGACTGGGCAGATTATTTTTTTCTTGAGCTATGATGCAGAATTGGAATTGCTTAAACATAATTAGACTCAGCAAAGCTTCACTATGGTGGCTGCCAAAAAAGCAATTACTAGAAATTGGAAATCGGTCTAGACCAACGTTACTAGAAGTAGTGAATATAGTAATAGAGAAAACCATAACTGGAATCTTTAGAAGAGGAACGAAGCAAACTACATAGGGAAAAATGGGCATTGTGGGAACAATATCTGCAGAGAAGGAATGAGGTTTGAGGCAGGATTTGAATGAGCTATATAATGCTTAACTGATTACTGACAATGATTGGATAAATTATAAGTGGTGTATAATGTTTGCAACTACAGTTTTATTATTGTCTGATGTATGATTGGAATTAAAGTGGTGTCAGTGTTTTTCATTTATATAAATGTAAGGTTGCCTATATGTTGTACGTGATAATTAAAAGATGTTTACTGAAAAAAAAAAAAGATTGAACATGTATGCCTTTAGTGTCTAATTGAAATCGTCCTTATTCTGCATGAAGGTAGACACCAAATGTTTGTTTATAATTGGAGCTATCTGGATCTGTTCCAGGCAACTGAACATGCCAAAGATGATGTGAAGAAAGTCCTGAGTATACTGAATGAGCATCTAATGACTCGCACTTTCCTGGTTGGGGATCGCATCAGCCTGGCTGACGTTACAGTTGTCTGCTCATTACTGTGGATTTTTAAACAGGTAAGGAGGTGGTTTTGGTGTGTGTGACTGTTTACTCAAGCATCCTGTAAGTTTAAACAGTAGCATTATTTCTGCTTTAAGGTTGTGATACCATGATTAAGTTGCACTGGATGAATTTTGTTTAGAGACTCTGCTTTTTATGGTTTATACCTTTGGAGACCCACTGGCTAGAAAGTTTTATGTAGTCCAAGATTGAGGACTTGCCTGGATTGTTTTTTATGAAATTTGCATTCTTCAGCAAAATCCCTTAGTTTGGGGATGGTACTGCACTTATACCAACATGTATGCCATGTTTGGTTTGCTTTGTAAGGCTGCATGTTATCTTCTTTGGGGTAAAAATCCTTGTCTGGAAAGCTGCTGACATGCATTGGTGCCTTTGCCAGTGTCCGTGTAGCAAGTAGATGTTCAAGACATGGCATTGTCTGTGCGAGGGCTTTGTGACACCACCTAGAAATGTCAAATTAAAAGATGTACAGCAAAGATTACTTGGCGCACTCTAAAAAGATGATGGTGGTCTGGGTGTTGTCAGGAGTAATGTGCATTTTCAACTTGCTTAGGTACTTCAAGGATGTCTTAATGCCCTCCACCCCCACCCCCCAAAAAATCTGAAGGTTGAGCTTTTACTGTCTGCTTGTCAGGATTGAAGATACTAAACAGTTAAGTCTTGCATTGGGCCTCCAATATTATGGGAGGAGTTCCGTTCTTGTAAGTGTATATTGGGCTTTTTATACCAGCACATTTCATGATGTCCTTTTTAAAACCAGTTGATGGCTAGTCCACTGTTGAAGATAAGTCCTTTGACTTCCTAGTCATGGCTAAAGGTTACTCTTTGGGACCTTATCAGTAGGCTTGTTAAGGCATTGGTCCCCAGTTGATTTTGTGGTCTTTCGCCCAGATCCTTTAACTTGAGGCGCCCAGGCCTCAAGATTTCACTTACCACAACACTACCTAAAAAATATTTTTTTTTAGCTGTGAAGTAATGCATCTGAGCGTCTGCATACAAAGTGAGCATTTAAATATAGGTAGTTAACTAATTCAAAATGAGGTGCAAGTCTTCCGGTTTATTATTAGCTCACTGTAGTAGTCATAGTGGTATTCATGTCACAGACTTCATGAAATGTCTGAAATATTAGTCATTTTACATATTACCTAAGGAGATGCATGAATCCATCCGTCGGTAGCTGTAGCTTTGCATCATGTAGCAAATCCATTAATGGCTGTTCCTTTACTTGCATCATAAACTATTGGAAGTGTCACACTTGGCTAAAGAGCAGAATACCCAGTAAATGTGAAGATGAAAAATTGAATGCGCAAATGGAAACCTCAGTAAGAGAGTAGAGATTCTGTAATCGAGATGTCCTCACTTTTTCTATGTTGCAGTGTTCTTGGTGTGGTATTTCCTTCCTTCAGGCGACTCCTACTCTGCTTCTATACAAAAACTTCAGCTTAGCTGTGGCAGCTGCGTGGGACGTCACAAGTAGGGCCATAAACCAGGGACCTTAAGTGTGACGTCTGCACGCACAATCCAAAGAACTTTTCAGCTGCAGACTACTTAGCATCATATGATCGCTCTCCAGACGTCGGATTGATTATAGATAAGTAACCCGTTGGGTTTTTGCATTTCTAATTTTTTACCGATCTTTCGCATTGCTTAGGCATGGTGGTTGTAGCTTTCAGCTGATGTCAGGGGAAAAAGGGAAAGTGCCAATGCAGGCACCAAATTCCCCATAAGGACGCCCACGACAAATGCGTTTTCTGCTTAGGCCGGGAACACTGTCGTAATGCCTGCCCTATTTGTAAGTCTTTTGTGCCCAAGACCTTGTGTAGCAGTCTGGCAGCTTTAAACCTTTACTTAGAAAACCAGCGCCTCAAACGGCTGGCTCTTGGGATGGATCCCGCTTTGGAGGACGTCCAATAACTTCCGCGAAAGAAGGCCAAGATGCCTAGGCCTTCATCTCCTGACACACTCACCCGGGCGCCCTGCCATCTACCGATTTGTAGGAGTTGAGCGCTCTACGGATCTGTCTGCTTCATCTACCTCCCTCGCGGAAGCCGCTGCACAGCCGACGTCCGGCACGTCCACAGATCTTTCTCCGACACCACTTGTCGATGTCAAGGGGGAACCAAATTTGGTGGTTCCTCCGACCGGGATACAAATCTCAGAATACAGCTGCTGCCAAACCCAGCTCTAGACGGACTCCAACCAAAAATAAGCAGAAATCAAAATATTACATCTGCTTCTGAAGCCCCTCCTGACTTGGGAGGCCTTCACCACTTCTCTTATACAGGCATTTATGGTCCTTAGGCCTTCTGCTTCACCCACAACTACGTTACCTCTGTTAAGCTGTAGGCCTACCTCTGCTTCTATTCCCCAGGCCTACCTCTGCTTCTATTCCCATGGCTCCCCTCCTTGAAGAACAGCATGAATCTGCCTACTCTTCCTCGGATGAATCCATCTCTTATGCATCCCAGCTTGCTTCTCCCAAGAAATATTACTCTCCTAATGAGGATTCTGTGGAGGGGGATTCTCCACCTGAAGTCCTTCATTTTGGTGATGGTTTCACCAAATGTAAAGACCATTTCAAATGAGATCCTTCACTTGCAGCAGTTCAAAGTATCTTTTTTGGATTTCTGTCATTTGTGGAGTCCCCCCTCCCCTTCAGCTGTACCCCCTATTCTTCCTGCATACTTGGATGCATTTTACTGCAGCTTCTAGAACTCCTGACTCTTGGCCTCCTGCACCTAAGCACCCAGACTGCTTCTACAAGGTGCCAGAGGAACAAAAATTCCTCATAAAGCCATCCTTATCAGACCCAGCAGTGATTGCCACTGCCTTGATACAGTCTAGATGGCTAGCTCCTGCCTCCCTATTGCCCACGGATAAAGATAATAAATCCATGGGTAGGATAGGCAAGAAGGTGTACACTTCCTCCACTTTGGCCTTCAGAGCCATTAACTATCAAACACACATGACCAAGTATGCCCTGGACTTAGTATCCCAAGCTGCCTGTATGCTGGCTTTAATTCCTGACAGTCCCATTAAAACAGATATCTCCTCCAAATTGTCCTTAGCACTACAGGTGGCTAGACACTCTAAGATGCAGCTACAATGCTGCAGAAGCTTCTGTTCGCTGTGCAGCATCTGTCCTTGGGAGATATTCCTGGCTTAGACTATAGAATATGCCAGAGGACTTGAAGTCCAAAATCCTGGATGCCCCCCTGGATCACAACTTCCTCTTTGGAAAGCAGTCAGCAGACCTATTTAAGAATCTGCAAGAAAAAAAACAAAGAATTACAGGATATTAAACCTCTTCTGATAACCCCTATACTCAAATGTTACAGAAACTACCCGGCTAAGACTACCTATTAGGAGAAATCTGCATTCTGCTGCCTCCTCCTCCTCTTCCAGATCCAAAAGAGGAACTAGAAGATATTCCTCATCCAAGCCCACTTCCTCAGCCTAGACCACTCTTTCAGGACAGGGGAGGTCCTAACAATGCATGACTGCCTTGCTCATCTGCCCCTCTCAGCTCGCCTTACCACGGTCTCCCCTTCTGGAAGAAAATTACCACAGACCAATGGGTATTGACCATTATTCAAAAAGAATACTTTCTGTCCTGGAAACAAATTACTCCCTGGAAGAGCATTCCATTCCCCCCCCAAAAAAAATAGTTGCCATCTCTTACCACAAATTGTCAAACCTGCAGCCACCAGGGCACAATAGAGCCTTTCCCCACAGGACAAGGAAAGGGATTCTATTCCTGTCCCTGGTCCCTTGAAAGGACGGTCCCTGGAAACCCATTTTGGATCTCTCCTTCCTAAACCTTTACTTGTAGGTACCATCCTTCAAAATGCTGGAACTTCCCACTCTTACCACTCATACCCTCAAATGCTTTCATGGTCATCTTGGACCTAAAAGATGCTTACCTGCACATTCCCATCAGGGCCTCACACAGATGTTTCCTGTGTTTCTCTGGCCCATCCTCGCACTTCAAATTTACGGCCTTCTCCTTTGGCTTATCCACTGCCCCAAGAGTGTTTACAAAGTGCTTATCCCCAGCTATTGCCTTTTGCAGGACCCAAGAAATCCAGATTTACCCATGTCTGGACTACATCCTTATCCTAGCACAGTCAGATTCCTTCTTAAGACATTTTCACTTCATTATGTCCCTACTACAAAGTCTAGGGTTCACCCCAAACCTCAAGTTGTCCTCCCTGAACCCAGACAGGGACAAGATATTCCTAGGTTGCAGAATCGGTACAAAACAAATGTCCCACAGGGCAAGGTTCTATCTTCAACTTAGTCTTGCTCTCCCAGACAGTCACTGCAAGGCAATTCCTTCGACTCCTGGGATTGATGGCAGCAACCATTCCCATGCTACCATTGGCCAGAATGCATATGTGAAAACTGCAGTGGTACCTCAAAAATATCTGGTCACAACACCAGAGTCACTTGGAACAAGTTATTCCCCCTTCTTTCCTGTTTTAAAGAAGGAAATCTTTTTTTGGTGGCTCCAACAAGTACACTTAACCCGGGGCTTCCACTGCAGCCCCCTCAACCCACACAAATATTGCATACAGATGCCTCGGACTCTGGTTGGGGAGCCACCTTGCACTCTTAGTCCAAGCTCAGTGGCAACCTCCCATGAAAATCAAACATCAATGTAAGGGAGACGACAGCAGTTCCTTTAGCTCTACAGACCTTCATACCCCTACTGCTACCAGGTCCTCTTCTGATGGTGACTAACAATACCACTGTAATGTGGTACAACAAACAGGGAGGTACCCAAGGCATACCAATTGTGCAGGCTAGCCCTACTAATTTGGGACCTAGCATCCCAGCACAAACTATCCCTGCAAGCCAGCTACATCACTTCGCAGGACAAGCAAGCAGACAACCTGAGCAGAACATTCTCTCCACAACACAAATGGATGCTGGACAGGACAGTCTTCCTAAACATAGTCCACCGGTGGGGCACTCCATAAATAGACCTGTTTGCCTCCCCCCAGAACAGGCAGCTGCAAACCTTCTGCACAAAGACTTACTCCCCCCAAGCCTGGAGAATAGATGCCTTAAGTTTCACCTGGGAGGACTCCCCCCAAGCCTGGAGAATAGATGCCTTAAGTTTCACCTGGGGAGGACTCCCCCCAAGCCTGGAGAATAGATGCCTTAAGTTTCACCTGGGAGGGGAAGTTCTTTTACGCCTTCCTTCACCTTCCGTCTGATTCAGAATATCCTTCTGAAAATCAGGAAGGACAAACCAAAAATCTTGCTAGTGACTCCCTACTGGCCAAGTCAGCACTGGATTCCCCTTCTACACAATTTAGCCAAGAGCAATCACTGCAAGTTACCCCACAAGGTGGACCTTCTGAGACGAGACATAGGAACTCTCCTACACCAACACTTGCAAATGCTATCCCTGACTGTGGGTGATAAATTACTAATCCCATTCAAACACCACTACTCAGAGGACGTGCTATCAGTCCTGAGCGAGGCCAGGAAACCCACTACTAGAAAAATCATACCTTGCTAAATGGGAAAGATTTACTCAGTGGTGTCTGGGACAAGAAAGGGACCCTTACGAGGCTGACACACCCCTAGTCCTCTCACATGTGTGAACTTATCAAGGGTGGACTTTCCTATTCTTCAGTGAAAGTGCACCTCTCTGCATTATCAGCCTGCTTACTCTGTAGCCTCCCTTTTTAGCCAGGCTACTTGTGAAACTTTTCCTTAAAGGGGTCTTGCACATCAGACCACCTAAGAAGCCTATCCCTCCTCCTTGGGACCTGAACTTCATCCTGGAAAAACTCACCCAACTTCCCTTTGAACCGGCGAATACAGCCTCTCTACAGTTTTGTACTTGGAAAACAGTACTGTTGGTGGCCATTACCTCTGCCAGAAGGGTTTCCGAGCTACAAGCCTTAATGGCATGCTCACCTTACACCATTTTTCAGAGACGGGGTCACACTGAGAACTAACCCCTCCATGCCCAAGATAGTCAATGACTTGTCTCTAAATCAATCCATTCACCTACCCAGTTTTTTCCCCTCTCCCAATAACCAAGGAGAGAGGATACTCCACTCCCTAGAATGTCCACAGGCAACTGAGATTTTACCTGAACAAGATTAAAGACCTTAGGAAATTAAACAACTTTGTATTTTTCCACCCCAGGACATTCGGCAAGGTAGGTCACCAAACAGACCATTGCATCCTGGATTAGAAAGGTGATCTGTTTCTGCTACTCAAACCACGGAAAACCTCCTGCAGTTGGGGTTAAGGCACACTACACAAGAGCAGTGGCCACTTCCAAGGCCTTCCAAAAAGGCATGGACATGGCTTCCATTATGGAAGCAGCTACATGGTCCACTATCCACACTTTAACCAAACTTTACAAATTGGACCAAATCTCCAAAGCATGCTCAAGATTTGCCAGGGCAATCCTACAGGGCTTTGTGGAATAATCATCTGCATCCACCACCCTTTCATCAAACTAAGCTGTGGTACTCTCCCACACCAAGAATACTGCAACATAGGAATAGAAGGACATAGAATAGTTCTGTAAAATCTTACCATAACCATAGATGTCCTCTTCCATGTTGCAGTATTCCTTCCCACCCACCATTCCCCCTCACAGACTAACTGTTCCCTGATGTCTCTCCATTACGAAAGAGACCCAGTACCTTTTGCATGTCACCTTTGGCAGCCTGTCCTGTTGGGCCATCTATTTTGCCTGCTTAGCTTCAAGTTCTGAGGATTGTGCGTGCAAACGTCACTTAAGGTCCATGGTTTATGGCCCTGTGTGAGACTTCCCATGCAGCTGCAATAGCCAAGCTGAAGCTTTTGTATAGGAGCTGACGGACGAGTCGCCTGAAGGCAGGAAATCCCACACCAAGAATCCTGCAACATGGAAGAGAAGGACATCTATGGTTATGGTAAGTTTTTACACAACTTTTCTTTTTATTCATCCCGCAGGGTATTAAGGTAATCCATTTCTCTCTACGCAGGTTGTGGAAGATGCTGCTGATATTTGCCTTTTTAAATAAAATTTAAAACTCTAATTTTCTCCAGACCACTTCTAGCCATGTTCAGTGGTGGTGGAGCACATCATAGGAAATTGGCTTTGAAGCCCCCACCTGGCCTAGCATAGGTATTTTCCATACTTTGCTTTTAAGATTCGATGATGGAAACTCGTGCTAGAACACATTTTTTGTCCTTTCTCAACACTTATGTTCACCATTGATGGGGTTTGTGGTACTGATTTATACTCTGAATCCTTTAAGTCACTTATTTGAGATTTGAAGTGGTCAAAGATGAGTGCCCCCTTTACAAAAGCCTCCTAGATTAACTTATTTAATGGTGATAAGCTTGTGGATCAGCTTAGTGATTTTAGGTCTGTATAGCTCCAGAAATGCATGGTGGGGTTGCTGGTAGCGAGGGTGAGTCTTGGATTATCCCATCCTTTGAGCTGTATATCCGAACTGATATTAAAACATCTTGGATGTACCATGACTGTGCTCCAACCAAGGCTGTGTGGAAAGACCTGCACACTCCACATCTAGTGTGAATTCCTATGTGGTGGCTTGTCCAGCATAAGTACCAGAGAAAGAATCCAGAGCTTAAGACAGGTATGAAAAAATTCTCTGCTCTGTTGTGGCTTTAGCCCTTCAGCTCTGTTCATCTTGTTACTTCTAGGCCCACCTTGTGAAGAAGATGTTGGGTAAGTTCGGCCTTGTTGGAGCTAAGCTTAGGGTAGTCTTTGGCCTTTCAGTGGCTTCCACTTGGGGGGCTGCCTTGTCAGTCTAACCTCAGCTGAGCTGACGCTTTAGTTATGGCTGTTGGTTCATGTTTGTGTCTGAGCAGAATTGGCTTGTGTTCATGGTGGATCCCTGAAACAAGTTCGTAAATGCCCAGTTTTAAGTTGGCTAACATAACCAGGACTGGCAAATGAGAAAACAAGTTGTTAGTTATTTGGACGACTTCTAATTCCTTTCCTTCCAGTCCTAATACTTCTAGTAGAACTGACTGTATTTTAAATTGGATGTCCAGTTAAGGCCCCTTCAGACATCACATGCTTTTCCAGTGTTGGTCACAAGTTTTGATTCTGCCAATGAGCTTTGAGGTCTTTACTTTGTAACTAACCTTTTTTTGGGGTCGGTGCAGTGGTTACCCCATTTTTGAGATTAGAAAAGGGCAAACTCTTCTGGACATGTCACTGCTTTTTTCTGGAGCTTCATTTTCCCTCACTACAAAAGCTCTCTTGGTCAGTCTAAATCTATAGTGGTTTTGGAACAAGCCCAGATTATGCTGCTATAAGTCAGATGTGCTCTCATCGTTAGGGTGGTGGTCTGTTTTTTGGTTTTGAAGAGTGTAAATAGTACGCTTAAATTTGCATTTGTAACTGCTCCTAGTTTAGTTGTATTTTTAAACTAGGTAAGCTACAGGTTTAAAAATCTAACTTGGGGGAGTCTGTGCCTCTCGCATCCCAATTAACTTAAGTTGCACAACCACAAAAGAATTCTGGAGAATTAAGTTACACAATTTGCCCTATTGTACCACTTTATTTTTTCATCAGAAAGTCCACCATTTAAATGAATTGTCAGCTAAGCACATAACTGAGTTTTCCAATTCCACGTGGTTCTGATAATGCTAGTTGTGGTGGGGGGTCATTTTGTGACCGCTGTTAGTTTGGACTACTAAGTAGACATCACTTTTTGATTTGTGTTAGATTATTCCATAATGTATGTTGTACTGCTTGTTTGAGGACCTGTTGCTGCCAGGCACTGTCTTTGTTTTAGTGCATCGCAAAGCTACCTGGAGTTTTTCCATATATCCAGTCCTGGAGGTGGTTTTAGATCTGAAGGAATGCTGTGTGAGCTGGACTAATTGGGGGTGGGGGGTTAGACTCATTAAGGATGGATTTGGTCTTGACCTTGGGGAAGGTACTGAATAGTAGTCTGTCTAGCGTTCTGGGTAAGGATTAACAGAATTCAGGGTCTTGACTGCCTCATCTTCTGGACTTGATAGCGGCTACAGTTTTTTTTTTTTGTGTCATCTGGAGATGCAAAGATTGTACTGGATTGTGTTAATGACTACAGCCATCCACATGCTCATAAACCTGCTTTATTAGGCCTTGGAATAGTGGACATTGCCCACCTTCAGATGCTTGGATCTGCAGATGCATTCCTTAACAGATACATGGGGTAATTTCTCTCTGCATGGAGTGGTACAGTGCACTCCTGAAGAGCGGAGAGTTCTAAATCAGCTAGATTTCACAGCATTTTTTTTGTTGGCCCTTGTGGTTAGAGCTAGGGTCTACATGGTTGTACTACACTTTGCTGACAGCTGATGTTCACCTGGTGTTGCTTATTGAGTCATCATGTCGGCAGCTCATTTTGCCAAGTAGGGATGTGAAGCAGATTTGAGTTGTATCTGATCCTTTTCAGGAGCTCTGCTTTTAGAGGCCATGCTTTGACATTCCTGGAATTGTAACATACCTAAGAATGGAACCCGTTGCTGCCCAGGAGAACATTGTTTTTTTTGTCTGCTTTTTCTGTTCAGTGCAGCAGGGCAAAGATGAAGGTTAGCAGTAAACTAATTTTTATATCCCTTGGAACTAGGTGTTCTCTAAGATAGTCCTGCCACTTCTGGTTAGGTTTGCTGAAAGATGCCTAAAACTCTGTGGATAGTCGAGAGGTCTCTAGTTTACTGTCCAGGATTCCCTAGAGGTACACAAAGCATTCCTGGTCCTAGTGAAGGTGTTTTCACTGCATTGCGATAGTTGTGGCTCCACTGACTGCTTAATTCTTGGTGTACATCTTAGATGGGATTGTGCAGAAAGCTTCCTGACTGCTTCAGTGGGTTTATTCCTCTCTGTTGGAAATGTTCTTATTTTATTGCCACTTGTACCTCTCTGGTCAGTCACTTTGTATGTGTTTTTGTACCCGTCGAATACCTGTTTTGACTTTTGGTTTCAGTTCTGCGTTCAGGAGTATTTGTTGCACATTTTGCAGCTTATGCAGGGAAGGATTGTGGCCCTTTACTAATCAGTCAGGCACCTCTGTAATGAAGTTCTGCATTTCTTTTAGTTGAGAAACTTCTTACTACTTCAGGACATGAACTTTTTAAGGCAGATGGGCTTACCAGTCTGCCTTTTGGTCCTGCTAGCCAGAGGTGTTAAATTTTGTTTATAGAAAACCCAATTACTGGCGGTGGATGTTCTTCGTTCCACATTGCTGCAGTCCTTACTATTGGGGGTAGTCCGCTGTCCAGTCGGCCCGAATACCAGAGTATATGGCTGACGTCGGTCAGGGCGCATTAGACTGACGTCAGTACGTCAGGGTACTAATGCGCATGACCGACGTCATATCCACAGTCTTTTTTGCCGCATGGTCCGATGCAGAAGCAGTTTTGCGAGTGCAGGTTGGCGTTCTGAAATATTTCCGAGGGCGGAGTTTCAGACGGAATAAGAGTTGGCTAAGTACCCGTTGGGGAACATTTTGGTTTTTACTTGCCTCAGTATTTAACCGGATGTCAGAAAAAGTGAATAACTGTATTTCTTGTGGGAAACAGATACCTCATAGGGATTACCATACCTTGTGTATACCTTGTTTAGGGCCTGAGCACGACGTTGTTGGATGCCGTTCTTGTGCTAGGTTTAACAAACGCACTATTAAGAGACGGTTAGACTGTGCCAGGTTAGTGTTTGGGAAGCGTTGCAATTATAAAATGCCGTCGGATGCTCCGACGCCCGCTTCGTCCAAGAAGCGCAAGGACAAAACAGCGAAGCCTAGGGTTGATGAACCGGCAGTCCCGGACGTCGGTTCTTTAGAAGGCTCAGTGGAGCCAGAGGTTTTGCCAGGAGTTTCTTTGGAGTCTCAGGCAGAGACTTTACTGTTACAGGATGTGCCTTCTCAGGAGGTAGGCCAGGCTGAGGGGGCTTCTCAGGTAACTGTTCTTCCCTCTCTTCCCAAGGTAGTTAGAGCCTCTCCTTCTGTTGCCAAAACTTCGAGAGGTAGGCCAAGTTCAGCTTCAGTGGGGGCTTCTCCTAGCATTTCAGGTTCTGTGCCTAAGAAACATATGCTTAAAATGGCAGAAGATTTGATTACTATGATTAGAGGTTCTATGCCCCCTCCTGATAAGAGGCCTAGGGTGGAACCGGAGTTTGATAGTTTTGAACAGTGTTCAGAGGCTTTTGAGTCTTCTGCGGAAGATTTGCAGGAGTATCCTCCTTATTCTGATTCTGATGTGGATGATTCCACTCCTACAGCTTCTCCTCCTGAGGATTTCTCATTTTCAGAGACTCTGCATTCCATGAGGGAGCACTTTAAATGGGAAGGCCAGGACTACTCTGATTCCAGGAAAAGGCTTAGGGAATTCTTGTTTTTGCCCCAGCATAGGCCCTTAGCTATACCTCCTGTGTTGAATGTGGTGGAAGATGTTTTTGCAGAGGCTTCCCTGAACCCTGATTCTTTGCCTCCTGCTCCTGTTAAACCTGATAGGTACTATAGGGTGCCTGAAGCTCATAAGTATCTTTTAAGAGTCCTAGGGCAGACCCGAAACTGTTTCTCAGGGACCTAAAGGTGTTAAGGCCTCTGTGGTTAAAAACCCTGTTCCCACTGATAAAGAGGCAAGGGCTTTGGATAGATGGGGAAAGAAAGTGTATACTTCTTCCACTTTAGCCATGAGGCGTTGAATTGTCAGTTTCACATGCTTAAATATCAAAATTATCTCCTTTCACAACTGAAATCTAAGGTGGATGCTTTGGCGGAAGGTATTGAGTGTAAAGAGTTGCTGGATTTAGTTCATGTGTCTGAACAAGTGGGTAAGCATTCTTTGCAATGTGGTTTTGATGCTGTACAGGCCTCCTCGAGGGTGGCTGCCACTAGTTCTGTTCTTCGCAGGCATGCCTGGTTGAGGGATCAGAATTTAGCTGAGCATGTTAAGACAAGGATTTTGGATGCTCCTTTACAGTCTGATGTGTTGTTTGGTTCGCCTGTGGAAGCAGTTTTAAAGAAAATGGAGGACAAAGCTAAGTCTATGCAAACTGTTAAAGATTTTTTGCAGGTGCAGCCACCGAAGTTTAGTAGAAATTGGCCTACTAAGGGATGGACATATCCTGCTTATGATTCCCAGTCTAGGGGTAGGTCTAGACGTGGTAGGGGCAGAGCTCAAGGTTCTTTTAGGCCTAGAACAGGGAGTTCACCTGCTCAGACTTCTGGTGAGGGCAGGGGTCAGTCCTTTCGTAAACAGACTCAATGACCTGCCTTTTCAGCTGCCAGTAGATTCTCGTCTGGCAGCTCCTTTAGGAGGAAGACTGTCTCTTTTCAAAGGAAATTGGGATTTAATTACTCAAGACAGATGGGTGTTGGATATCATTCACCACGGTTACAGGTTTTATTTCCATACATTGCCCCCTTTCAAAGGCATGCCAGATGTTCCTCCTCCACAAAGGAAAGAGGCTCACAAGCAAATTTCTCTGTTACTCCAAATAGGGGCCATTCAGCCAGTCCCTGTATCAGAAAGGGGCCTAGGATTTTATTCTCGCCTGTTCCTAGTACCAAAGAAGGGGAGCACGTGGAGACCAATTTTGGATTTATCTATCCTCAACACTTATCTGGACATTCCCAAGTTCAAGATGTTGACGTTACAACAGCTTTTACCTCTGCTGGGCAAAGATCACTGGATGGTAACTTTAGATCTCAAGGAAGCTTACCTTCATGTGCCTATAAGACTAAGTTGCAGGAAGTATCTGCGTTTTCGAGCTGGAAATTCTCATTATCAGTTCTCTGCATTGCCCTTTGGCTTATCTACTGCGCCCAGAGTATTCACAAAGGTTCTGGCTCCAGTGATAGCTTACTTCAGGCTAAAAGGAATTCAAATCTATCCTTACTTGGACGACTGCCTGATTCTGGCTCAAGAAAAGGAAGACCTTCTACAGCATCTGGAATATGTTATAGCAGTGCTAAGATGCCTAGGGTATTCTGTGAACGAAATAAAGTCCAGTCTAGTACCCTCTCAAGACATGTGCTTTCTGGGTGTGAGACTGAATACAGCAGCCCAGATGGCCTTTTTAACCCCGGACAAACAAAAGAGTCTATCACTTTACTTCCATCAACTATCTCATCAGTCCGTGCTGACTGCAAGGACAGTCCTTCAAGCATTAGGGTTCATGGCATCTTGTATTCTGGTGCTTCCCAATGCCAAACTGCATATGAGGAAGCTACAATGGTATCTCAAAAATGTATGGACACAGCACTGCCAGGATTTGGACACTGTCATTCAAATAATACCTTGCCTTCAAAAGAATTCTTGTGGTGGGCTCAGGCATGTCACCTAAACAAGGGACTCTCTGTGACCCGGCCAGAGGCGAGTCAGATTTTAACGACAGATGCCTCGGACATTGCTTGGGGAGCTCATCTAAATGGAAAGTGGATACAAGACAAGTGGCCTGCCAGACTACAGCATCTACATATCAACATGAAGGAGATGTTAGCAGTCCAGTTTGCATTAATGGCTTTCAAGGAGTTACTTCTTCCAGGGCAGGTGTTGATTCTAACAGACAACACAACTGTCATGTGGTACATCAACAAGCAAGGGGGAACACATTCTTATCCTCTATGCAGGCAAGCAATGATTTTATGGGAGACTGCGCTAAGCTTGCAACTAACTCTTCAGGCAAGGTTTCTGCCGGGAGCACAGAACTCCTTAGCAGATGTGTTAAGCAGACAAATCATGGATCCCCACAAGTGGAAACTGGATCTTCATGTATTTCAGAACTTGACAGTGTCATGGGGAACTCCAGACATAGATCTGTTCGCTTCTCCACTAAACCACCAGCTGCCAAAGTTTTGCACAAAGGGGTTTCATCACACAGCTTGGAAAGTGGATGCTCTGTCTTTCAGTTGGAAAAACCTTCATGTGTATGCCTTTCCACCTCTGCCTCTTCTTCCAAAGGTGCTATTAAAAGTCAGACAAGACAAGCCAAGGATGATTTTGATAGCTCCAGATTGGCCTCGGCAACACTGGTACCCACTACTAAGGAGTCTGGTAAGGAAGCCTCCATGGCCTTTACCTTTGATTCCTCATCTGTTATCTCAGAAGGACGGTCATCTGCTCAATGTCAAGCTTCACTCTCTTCATCTAACAGCCTGGCATATTCTGTGTTGAAACACAGCAGGTCTCAACTTCCTCAACAAGTTTTAAATGTGATTATGGAAGCTAGAAGACCTAGTACAAGGAAAGTGTCATGAAAAATGGAAGAGATTTTTATTTTGGAGTACAGCAAAGAATTTGGAGATTTCTGAGCCTAATTTGAGTGTGGCTCTTCAATATCTTACTGAGTTATTGGACAAAGGTTTGTCCTTCTCTTCCATTAAGATTCATGCTGCAGCAATTTCAGCTCACTATGATTGTGACCCACCATTGTTTTCGCATCCTTTGTTCAAGCAGTTTCTTAGAGGGGCAAAGAATATAAGACCCCCACGTAGAGCTCCTACTCCTGCTTGGGATCTCAATTTTGTGTTGGAAAAACTTACTCTACAACCTTTTGAGCCTGCGGCTACTGCTGAATTGAAATACTTGTCATGGAAGACTGCTTTTCTGTTGGCTATTACTTCTGCAAGAAGGGTGTCTGAGTTGCAGGCCCTTATGGCAGTAGAGCCCTTTTGATTTTCCATAAGGATAGGGTATCATTACGTACTAATCCTTCCTTTATGCCTAAGGTGGTTTCTAGTGTGGCTTTAAACCAAACTATTCATTTGCCTACTTTTTATGCAGACCCCAAAATAAAGGGGAAAAGATTTTGCACACTTTAGATGTACACAGGCAATTGCGTTATTATTTAAGCAGGACTAAGGATTTTAGGCAGTCTCAGCAGTTGTTTGTTTCTTTTGCTTTGAGTTCAGGGCAAGCCTGTGTCAAAACAAACCATTTCTAGGTGGATTGGGTTTTGCATTGCATTTTGTTATTCCCATCATGGCAAGGAGATTCCAGCTGGGATTAGGCCTCATTCCACTAGGGCTACTGCCACTTCAACAGCATTTCTAAGGGGTGGCAACTAAGGATATTTTGGAGGCAGCTACTTGGAGTTCAGTGCATACTTTCTCTAAGCATTATCACCTTCCTATCTACTCTAAGTCTAGGGCTGGTTTTGCCACAGCTGTTTTGCAAGGCATGTTGTCAGCTCCTACTTTATGATTTGCCAGCCTCCCTTACCTCTGCTTTGGGATTCTACCCAATAGTAAGGACTGCAGCAATGTGGAACGAAGAACATAGTACAGTTTTGTACCTACCATAAATGTAGATGTTCGAGGATCCACATTGCTGCAGTCCAAGTTACCCTCCCTCCTTCCCCTCTGTGTTTAGGGGTGGTTGTGTAGGTGAGGTTATATGCTGATATTTTTGTATATATTTTTGTATATATTGTACATATTTTTGGTGCAGGTATTTTGGGCCTTGTCTTTTTAGGGTCTTCTGACATCTGGGGCAAGAAAAGACTGAGGATATGACGTCGGTCATGCGCATTAGTACCCTGACGTACTGACGTCAGTCTAATGCGCCCTGACCGACGTCAGCCATATACTCTGGTATTCGGGCCGACTGGACAGCGGACTACCCCCAATAGTAAGGACTGCAGCAATGTGGATCCTCGAACATCTACATTTATGGTAGGTACAAAACTGTACTTTTCATCAGTTTGTTCCATTGTGGGGCTTCATACCCTTCTGTGTATTAGCTGAATCTGATTGTTCACATATGTAGGGTGTCCCCTTAGGATGGACACTTTCTCTTCCAAGTGGTTTTAAAGGTTTCACAAAGCCTCTATTTCTCCCTCTTTTTTTTTTTTTGCAGTGGAAGAAACCTGGGGGGGGGGGGGGGGGGGGCACTTCATACCTTGGACTGGTCTCCAGTGCGGGCACTAATAATGAAATTGGTTCACGATTTCGGGAAGACTGGTTTTGTCTCCTGTGTTGAGGGAGGAGCTTGTGGTTGCAAATCATTCGGTGAATTTTGAACTGCTAATGTTTTATCAGTTGGCTAACCTTTGAACAGTAACTGTTAGGAATCCTGATATTTGGGACATTGATAACTGTGCTTTCAATTTCTGTACTCCAACTAACTTGCGTTGATTCAAAGTTGATGCTGGCATCCGATCTGTGACAGTATTTAGTCTTGCTGTGGTTGCCACATTTAGCTTGTGTGCTTTGACTATGCTTACCAGTTCTCTAGTAAAGATATTTTAAGTTAAATGGCAAGGAGGGTCTTTCAAGGCTTGCAGTACTTGCATGGTGGAACATGAACTTTTCAGCAAGTATCCTGTGTACCCAATTAGCTCATTGAGGTTGGTACTAACACATTAGAGGAACAGCAGAAGCTGGTCCTGTAGATGCATCTGAGAAAAGGGTTGGTCACCTGACTTATTCCAGTGGCTGACTGGAAAAGGCTCCTGCAGTGGTTAAACAGTCGTGGTTGGCTCTTCCATTATGATATTATGTAATAAATGGCACTGATTTGCAGGCAAATCAGCATCCATACAAATGGGCACTTTAACGTACACCTTGCTGCCTAAAAGCTAGATCAGTCATTCCCATTCTCGCATATCTTCTATATTTGTGCCAATTCTCGCATATCTTATATATTTGTGCCAATTCAGCAATTCTTTACTTTGTGTTGTATGCATGTCACAGTACTTGTGTATCTAACTTTTTACTTAAATCGCTCTTTTGAACAGTGTTGCCTGTAATGTCATAAGTGTGCTGTATTCCCATCCTAATCCTCATCTTACAGTCAAAACTTTTAATATGCATCCATTCTCATTTTGTTTGGGTTCACCCTTGTTTAATTTTCTACCAGCTTTCCTTATGCTTTTGCTCTGTCAGCAACATCAATAGGGATCAAGGAAATTCTGCATTTATCGTAATACTTCACTGTTTGACTGCAGAATATTTAGTGTTGCAAGACTGATTAGCACATGCCTCAGATGCCAGAATTTCTGCTACACCGACTTGTGTTGCAGAACTAAATGAAGCCATTCAAAGAGAGCAACACAAAATGCTGTATTTTTTTATTGGATGGAACATAGCAGATCATTGTCACCCAAGTGCCATAAAGGTAGAAATAATCTAGTTCCCTTGAAAAGACAATAGGCACCTTACTACCCTAGATTTAATCTTTACCACAGTCGTAACGTGCATTGGCCTTTCACTTTTGTATCCCATTTCCGAAGCTTTTTTTTAGCTTTCATTGTGATTCTGGTTTGCAGTTCATATAACT
The DNA here is from genome assembly GCF_019279795.1 of Protopterus annectens. NCBI lineage: Eukaryota > Metazoa > Chordata > Ceratodontiformes > Protopteridae > Protopterus > Protopterus annectens. The sequence goes on from NC_056738.1 coordinate 204,945,427, forward strand.
GTTTTCATTAGCAGTAATATCAGTAAAAGATAGCCCTCTAAGCATTTCAGCAGATGTTGACAGGTCCTTTATTGAAGCTTTTTAAGAATACATTGAACTATTTTATTCAAATATTTCTTGCAGTTTGCTTATGCTTCTCTTTACTAAGTCGCACAAAAATAATTTCCAAAACTTGTTTGGGCTGTGTTTTCAGAAAGTGTCTTGTACTCTACATGTAAGTACGGTGTATACGTTCCATATTCTTTACCTGATCAACACTTTGCTGTACACCTATAGTTCACTTTAGGCACCAAGTTATTTTTTATAGTCGACAAACCTCTGTTAATGTGAAAACAACTTTCTCTTGGTATATTTGTACTTTTTTTTTTTTTTTTTGGAATGGGGTTATCCTTGGAATACTGTTTTTCAAGCATTGTTTTGTCTAGGTGCACCTCTCCCAAGAACATCTTGCTACTTTGATAATTTTCTCTCAGTCTTCATTTATTTGATTGTAACCCAACATGGAGGGACTGCTTTTGGTTTGCCTATTAGGGAAGTTCTTTGGCTTTTCCCATTGCTTCACCTAGGCCATTGGGTGTCAACGTTTTAGTTCCCAAGAAACCTCATAGCTGTGAGATTGTCCCCTTCATATACCCTTTCTTCATTGCAGCCAGACGGTCCATCTTGGATTATCATGTTACACAAACACAGGTGTTCTGACAAGTTTCCACAGGATTATATTTCCAAAGCTAGTCAAGAACTTGGTGAAATTGACCTTTGCTTTCCAGACGACCCCCCCCCCCCCCATGTCTTGCAATAACAAATGCCTCACCTGCTCAGTACCAAAGGAGGCTGCTCTTAAAGCACATCCTTACCTCTTGTTTTTCAGTAAGCTCTTATCTGCTTTGCTCAAAACCCTGTACAACCTCAGTCATTTTTGCCTTATCTTCATTTTTCAGTTTCGTATTCATTTAATTTGTTCCAGCTGCTTCTGTTTCCTGCCTTGTATCCAGTATCAAATTTGTAGTCTCACTGGTGGCTTTTCCAGCTGCTGATAGCATCTGCCATCAGACCTGAGCAATTGATTCATATAAGCAAACCAGGCAGATTTACCACCCTGGGATGGCCTCCAAGGTACTAGCAAGTTCAACAGCATTCGGTTGCAACATTTTATTTGGAGCACCACCATTGGCAGATGACGTTCGTATAATTTCTGACGTCTCGCCCTGAATCTAGCTGTATGCAATTTTTTCCACCATGGACTAAGAAATTACTTTCCTCATCAACTTGGCCCGCAGTGTCCTACAAAGTAACTTTGGGCTAAGTGTTTTCACGTCTCTGCAGAACAGCTGGAGGTGTCCAGTTTCAAAGCGCCAAGTATGTGCACTGTTCATTGTATAAAACTAAAATTCCAGAATTTGCTGCTGGCAAATCCAAAAAAAGTCCTGCTCAATCTTAAATGAATTATGTTCCTGGTCCGAGTTAAGTAAGCCAGCTATTTTAATGGCAGTAGCTGCTGTAAAAAAAAGGATGCTGTGGTTACTTTTTCCTGGATGTTTTATAGATGGTGGGACTTCTAAGTTTTAGTGGTGGTTTGTGAGTTACCACAACGATCCATGCAAAGTCTCTTGCTGTATCGTACATTGCAAAATGGTTTTGGAAGAAATTCTTGGATGTTCTTAGTGTTTCACTGTTGCAGTCATTACATTTGGGTAATCTGCTGGCAGGTTGCCCTTAGTCGGCCTGCTTAACAAAGTCTTGGGTCCTGCATCAGTTGCTGTCCCTTCATGACGTCAGGTTGTCAGGGGTATAAAACATGCAGCAGACGCCATTTTCATCAGTCTTGCGCGGTGCCCGAAGCAGATGTTCATCGTGTTACACTGCTGCAGTCATTACACTAGGGTTATCCTGCCGTCAGGCGGTTCCCCAGTCGGCCCGAGTTCCAAAGTCTTGGTCTGGCGTCAGTTGCTGTCGCCTCCTACCTGACGTCAATGCGACAGGGGTATATAAGATGCAGCCGACGCCATTTTCTTCAGTCTTTCTTGCCGAGCGGTGCCCGAAGCAAAAGCAGTTCGCAAGTGCCAGTCGGCCGTCTCCTCAGATTTTCATTCCGAATCCAGAACAGACGTCTTCTACAAAGCTAAGTATCCCATTGGGGAAACCTTTTCTTGCCTCAGACCGATGTCAGTAAAAATTAATAACTGTATTTCTTGTGGGAAGCAAATACCTCATAAGGATTTCCATTCCTATTGTATCCCATGCCTAGGCCCTGACCACAACGTCACTGGTTGTTTTGCGCTAGGTTTAACGAGCGCACCATTAAATGTCTGTCTGATTTTGCCCAACATTATTTTGATAGAAAATTCAACTGTACCATGCCGTCGGAACTTCTGACGACCGGAATACACAAAGCGCAGGGACAAAGATAGACATCCGAGGCCCAAAACGGACACCGAAGCCTCTTCTAGGCCAGTCACCGGTTCTCCGGTTTTCAGCGAGGCGCCTTCGCAGCCCCTGGCAACAGTTTCTATAGAACCACAAGCCGCATCGGACTCCCACGTGGAGATGGCTGGGCCTTCGGACGCACAAGTTCTTCAGCCTACCGAGACCAACCTTTCAGAGGGATCCGGAGTAGCTGAGCAAGCCACAGCTACAAGAGGGTGTCTTCAGACCTACTCAGTTAACCATTAAACCCTCAGCTAAGTCTAAGCCTCCTTTAAAGTCAAAGAAACGCAGCATTCTCCAGGACAGGCCTCCATGCCTTAGAAACAAATGCTCAAAATGGCCGAAGACCTAATCACTCTGATCAGGGGGTCCCATCACCCTCCTGATAAAAGGCCTAGACAGGATGCAGACTGACTCATCCGACCAGGTGTCTATCTCTTCTGATTTATCCTCAGACCTAGGATACTCCTTACCCCCTTATGAGGATTTTGATGCTGAGGAATCTTTTCCATCAGCCTCTCCGCCTGAGGACTACTCCTTTGGGGAAACCCTACATGCCATGAAGGGAGCATTTCCACTGGGAAGGCCAGGACTATTCAGAATCCAAGAAAAGGCTCAGAGACTTCCTTCTATTACCTCAACACCGACCCCTTGCTATTCCGCCAGTGTTGTGGATGATGTGTATACTGATTCCAGCTTAAATCCTGATTCCTTACCTCCAGCCCCTGTTAAACATGACAGATACTACAGAGTCCCTGACTCACATAAATTTCTGTATAAAAGCCCTGTAGCTGACCCTGAAACTATTTCTCAGGGACCCAAAGGAGTTAAGGCCTCATCAGCCAAGAATCCAGTTTCCTCTGACAGATTCCAGAGCATTAGACAGATGGGGAAAGAAAGTATATACGCCTGCAACTTTAGCAATGAGAGCCTTAAATTGCCAATTTTACATGCTAAAATATCAGCAGTCTTTACTGTCTCAGTTAAAACAAAAAATGCTTCCAGAATCAAATCCTCCTAATTTTAAAGAAATGCAGAATTTATTGCATGCAGCTGAACAAGTGGGAAAGCATACTTTGCAATGTGGTTTTGATTCTCTAGAGGCCTCCTGCCGCGCAGCAGTTACAGGCTCTGTCATTAGAAGACCTGCTTGGTTAAAAGAACATACGTTACCAGATCATGTTGAAGCAAAATTGTTGTATGCACCTTTGCAGCAGGATGTGTTTGGAGTTAAGGCAGAAGTACTAAAGAAAATGGAGGATAAGGCAAAATCTATGCAAACTGTGAAGGATTTTCTTACAGGTTCAGCCTCCTAGATTTAGCAGAAACTGGCCAACTAAGACTTGGTCCTTTCCAATTAGACATACCTCAGAGGGGAAGATACAGATGTCCAAGAGGTAGAGGTCAAACACAAGGTACTTGCAGGTCTCGACAGTGGGTTTCATCAGGCCAGAAAGAAGGGGAAGACGGGCCCCAACCATATAAAAAATGGCTCCAATGACTTCCCACTACAGCTGCCACAGAAATCCTTATTGGCAGCCCACCTGGGAGGAAAACTGGCACTCTTCTACCACAATTGGCAAATGATCACCAAAGACAAATGGGTTCTCAACATTGTGTTTCAAGGTTACAGGTTCCACTTTCTCACACTGCCAAGGTTAAAAGGAATGCCAAATCTGCCACCAAATCAATGGGCAGAGGCTCAAAAACAAATTACAGTGCTCATGGTTATGAGAGCTGTTCAAAAGGTACCATCACAGGAACAAGGATTTTACTCCAGACTCTTTCTGGTACCCAGAAAGGACAAAGCCTGGAGGCCCATTCTGGATCTTTCATCTTTAAACACTTACCTGGATGTTCCGAAATTCAAAATGTTGACATTACATCAGCTTCTTCCCATGTTGGGCAAGAAAGCTTGGCTTGTGACTTTGGACCTCAGAGGCATACCTGCATGTCCCCATCAGACAAAACTGCAGAAGATACCTCAGATTCATAGCGGGTTCAATGCACTACCAATTCTCTGCACTGCCCTTTGGCTTATCTGCTGCGCCCAGGGTCTTCACAAAGTGCTTGGCACCAGTAATTGCATTTTGCAGACAAAGGAATTCAAATTTATCTGTACCTGGACGACTGCCTGATCTAGCAGAGAGCAAGGACATTCTTCTAAAGCATCTGGCATTTGTAAAAAAGTTAAGTTGCCTGGGGTACACCGTAAACGAAAGGAAATCAAAACTAGTGCCCTCACAAGAAATTATATTCCTGGGTGCCAGCTTGAACACAAGGTGACTTATCTCACGCCAGACAGACCAGGGCAACTGACTCAATGCTTTCAATTGATGGCAACAGACCCAACTCCCTGTAAGAAAAATTCTGCAGGCCTTGGGTTACATGGCATCTTGCATACTACTAATTCCATATGCCAGACTGCATATGAGGAAACTACAGTGGTACCTAAAGAATGTATGGTCTCAACACTGTCAAAGTTCGGAAACAGTTGTACCACTAATCCCTTGCCTTCAACAGGAGTTTCAGTGGTGGGCTCAAGCTTGTCACCTCAACAAGTGACCGCCTTTTACACAACCCACAGCCAGGCAAACACTGACAACAGATGCATTGGATTATGCCTGGGGAGCACACATGGCAGACAAATGTATTCAGGGCATGTGGCCCGCAGAACAAAGACATCTTCACATCAATCAAAATGAGATGCTAGCTGTACAAAATACGCTTATAGCTTTCAAGGACCTGCTGCATCCAGGACAACTACTACTAAAGACTGACAACACCACGGTTATGTGGTACATAAACAAGCAAGGGGGCACTCACTCCTACCCCCTATGCAGACAAGCTATGACCTTGTGGAACACTGCTATAAACCTTCAAGCTCATCTGCAAGCACAATTCCTGCCAGGAGACAAAAACACACTGGCAGATGACTTGAGCAGAAGCATCATGGATCCCCATGAATGGGAGTTGAATCCACAAATATTCAGAATGATAACACAGAAATGGTGGAGCCCGGACATAGATCTGTTTGCATCCCCAATAAACTGCCAGCTAAAAAAATTATGCAGGAGGAGTTGCCATCCACAAGCATGGAAGGTGGATGCCCTCTCATTCAGCTGGGAGAACCTACAAGTATACACTTTCCCCACTACTACATCTCCTGCCAAAGGTGCTCATAAAAGCCAGGCAGGAAGTGCCAAAGATGATCCTGATTGCACCAGACTGGCCACGCCAGGACTGGTACCCAATCTTAAGGAGCTTAGCACAAGAACCACCCTGGATTTTGCCTCAAAGCCCACATCTGCTGACTCAGCACAACAAACAAATGCTACACAGCCAGCTAAAGACCTTAAACCTAGCTGCATGGAAGATTCCTTAGTCAACAAGCAATGCCTCTCTCCAAAGCTGTTATGGATGTCATTCTGGAGGCCAGAAGGCCTAGTACCAGGAAAGCCTATTCGGATAAATGGAAGAGATTCTGTGCCTGGAACCAAGCTCACAGCCTTGACCCTCTTGTCCCAGATATTCCTCAGATACTACAATACTTAACTGAGATGCTGGACAAAGGACTCGCCGTCTCATTCATTCAAGATCCACGCCTCTGCCATCTCTGCTCATTACAACACGGATCCACCAATTTTCTCAAATCCTCCATTAAACAGTACCTCAGAGGGGCTAAAAACATGAGACCGCCCCGTAGAGCACCTACTCCAACTTGGGACCCCAACTTTGTTTTGGAGAAGCTAACTTTACCTCCTCTTGAGCCAGCCAACACAGCAGAATTAAAATGTATCTCTTGGAAAACTGCTCTTCCCCTGGTAACATCAGCACGAGTTTCAGAATTACAGGCACTAATGGCAGTGGAACCTTTCCTCATTTTCCACCAGGACAGGGTGTCTTTAAGAACTAACACTACATGTTAAGTTGTCAATCTCGCCTTCATTCTTGCTTGATGGGTTCGGAGCCGATCCCTCGGCTCCGACTCGGCACTTGCTAAGCTAGAGAGTCACTTTTACCAGCTCGAGGCAGCCCCATATCCCATGATGCAAGGCGGTAAGTACCCAGATCTCGTTGCCGCTTAGGAGGTCTTCTTTTACCAGCTCCTGGTAAGTTGTTCACTTTGTGAGATTTAAGCCTTTTAGTCAAAACCTTTTATTGATAGTTTTAAGTTTAATTTATACCTTTCTGACAGAAATTCCCTGTCTCCTTTAATTTTTTGTTAGTCAATCTTTTCCCTATCCCATCCCCCCCCTGTTAGGGTGTGTGTGTTGGATTTATAGAATACCTTTTGGTATTTTATTTAACTTAATTTTGACTGGTGTGTGTGTGTGTTTTTCAGCACCATGTCAAAGGAGAGGGTCTCAGGTTTTAAGAAGTGTGACTCGTGCTGTCAGAAGATGTCTCTGACAGACGGTCACACTTCTTGCCTGTATTGTCTGGGCCCTCTTCACCTGCAGGACTCCTGTGCTATTTGTCACTCCTTCAGCCAGAGAGTCCTGCAGGAGAGACGGAATAAGCTGATTCTTAGGGGCCTTCTTAAGCCGGAGGGCTCTCCGGCTAAGTCGGCTCCACCAAAATCAGCAAAACCTTCCAAGGCCCAGGCTTCTGTATCTAAGCCTGCGGCCTCGCTCCGACTCATACTGAGTCGAGATCGGCTCGGCTGGAGCCGATTCTGGCTTGACAAAGCCCGGCACCGATGGCTATCGGTGCGAATCTGTATTGACCACTGATGTCGGCTCCGATCGGTTCCGACACCCATGTGGCACAGGCATCGGTGTCGGCTCCCACACCGTTACTTTTGTGGCTGTATCGGGTCCGGCTGGGGCCGACATCGAACTTCCTGTCGGCTCCGAAGTCGGCTCCGACAGGATCTATAGTATCGGCTCCGATGGCTCATTCCAGGAAGAGGTCGAGGTCTCCTTCCTTGGAGCCGATACTTTCGGCTCCGGCTTCACCTCTTCTATCGGAACGGAGCCATCGGAGCCGATCTTCAAGGTCATCCAGGTTGTCAGATCATGACCTAGAGAGAGTGGTCAGTAGATTACTCAAGTCACAGGTACTGGCCCAAATGTTACACAGTCCGTCTCAACAGACGACTGTGGGTCCACACCCCGTTACAGTTCCTCCTTCAACTCTACCCCAGAGCTTGGAGTTGGAGTCTTCGGGAATGGTTACTGCTACGGCTGGAGGACGGATACCCCCTTCTGTTCCTTCAGCCTCTACTCTTATCTCCTCTTCGAGACCTTCCTTAGAGGGATTCGGTGGTCGGGCTTCCATGGTCTCCTCCGAGGGGGTGAGTGGCATCGGACCCTTGTCCGAGCCCGCTCTTCCCCTTGGAGCCTCGGCCTTGGTGAGCTCGGCTCCGACATCTGCCTCGGAGGCTTCCCTTCGGTGGTCCCTGGAGTTCCTAGCTCTTGGAGCGGGTTCTCTCGGACCTGCCTGGGAGGGAGCATTCGAGGTGATGAAGAGTGTACTGGCCACTGGTATCAGTCAGCAGTCTGTTCCGTAGCTCCTCCCTCTATAGTACCTGTTGACATCTCTGCCACTTCTCTTGCTACAGGACCCAGAGATCCTCCGCCTCAGGTTTCCCCATTGGGAATTTCCCCTCTTCGAGGATTCTCCTAATGTTTCGGGAGATCCTCCTAGGAAGAGGACTTGTAAGAGGAAGCATGTAGACTCCCGAGTCTGTCACTGGATACTGACTTTGATGAGTCAGAGGGATCCCCTAGATCCCCTCTGAGGATGTCTCCTTCTCAGACATCCTAGAACTTCTGAAACAGAGGGAAACTGGCCCACCAACAATCCCTCTGAGGATGAGTCAGTATACCTAGAGGCGTTTGGATCTCGGCCCTCCACCTCCTGGGTATCTCCGCCTTCGACCCCTTATGCAGGTGATTGCACGAAGCGTGGGCAGCTCCTGACTCTGTAGAGCCAGTCCCTAGGAGGCCTTCAAAATTTATCACTGCCCCGAGTGACAAACAATTCCTTACTAAGGGTGTCCCGCTGATGCCATGGTGGTGGCTGCGGCCACCAAAAGGAACTTGCAGATCCTTCCGTGCCCGTCCATCCTCCTAATAAGGACTCTAGGACCATGGATAGGTACGGTAAGCGGATGTTTTCCTCAGCGACCTTTGCTATGCTCGCTGAATTACCTATGTCACTTCACCAGACTCCAGAGGGATATCCTGAAGGAGCTGGGAGAAGTAGTTCAGGATCCTACAGCTGCAGGGGCTCAAGAAAAATTGCTTCTCAGCTAGGAACCCTCAATTCCATTGCAAACTCCTCCATGCGGCTAATATCTTATGCTGCGGATGGAGCGAGAGCCGCAGGCACAGGTGTGGCTCTTAGACGCCAAGCCTGGATGCGGCTATGTGATTTTATGGATCCCTTTAAGGCGTCCTTCACAAATTCTCCCTTTGATGGGTCAGCTTTGTTTGGCCCTCAGGTGAAGGAAACCTTGACCAGGTGCGAGCAGGACGGCAAGACTCTTTCTGCTGTTGGAGTCCGTTTTTCCACCCCTTCTAGGCCTTATCCCAAAGGACAGAACGGTGGTAAGCTGTGGTTCCGTAAATCCCAAGGAGTCACGCTCGATTCACGTGGTCAGTTTACCCCTAGAGGCAGAGGGGTAACAATAACAGGCCGCTCTAGAGGCAGAGGGGGTCCAAGAACCAGGGAAACAGGGAGCCTCTCTCTGACAAGCCCTTTCAGCATCCCTGAGGTGTTGCCCGGCTGTCCCTCCTTGGAGGCAGTCGGGAAGATTATCACTGTACCCAGAAGACTGGCTTTGCCTCACGCAAGACAGATGGGTACAGTCGATCATATCCAAGGGTTACATAATTCCTTTGGAGGAAAGTCCCTTCCCTCAAGTTCCCTTCCAGATGTACCACCCGGTCTAAGGGAGATTGCAGAGTCAGAAATCAAAACTACTGCAAAAAGAGCCATTCAGCCAGTTACAATAGACCATTCAGAGCCGGAATCTACTCAAGGTTCTTTTGGTCCCCAAAAGACGGGAGACTGGAGACCAATATTGGATCTCAGCAGACTCAACAAGTCTGTCAGGAAGACAAGATTCGAATGGTCACTCTTCAGTCAATTCTGCCCTTCTTACAGAAGGACAACTGGATGTGCTCAATAGATCTTCAGGATGCGTACTATCACATCAAAATTCACAGACGCTCCAGGAGATTTCTCCGCTTTCGGCTGGGGTCCAGTCATTTCCAGTTCAGAGCCCTGCCCTTTGGTCTCACTACAGCCCCCAGAGTGTTCACCAAATGCATGGCAGTGGTCACGGCTCACCTGAGACGCCAAGGATTCCAGGTGTTTCCGTATCTCGACGACTGGCTCCTGTCAGCCACCACCAGGCATCAGCTTATACAAGCCAGGGATTACACAATAGACCTTTGTTCTCATTTGGGCATCTCAATCAACTTCAAAAGTCATCCTTATCGCCCTGCCAGTCTATTACCTTCATAGGCAAACTTAAACACTGTTCGGATGTCAGCTACCCTTACAGAACAAAGAGTTTCAGACATTCAGACTCATGTCAGGATCATTCTGGCCAGCAAGAAAATACAGGCCAGAATGGTTCTAAAGGTATTAGGTCTCATGGCTGCGGCCATTACTCTTCTTCCCTGGCTCGATTCTACATGCCTTCTTCAGTGGATGCTGTTCACACAGTGGTCATACCAGCAACTTCCAATGCGTCACCAGATTCTGGTGACACAGACATGCAAAGAGCATCTTGCTTGGTGGATCACATCGTCTCAGGTTCACCAAGGCAGGTGCTTTGTACCTCCGTCCCCGATGGCCACTGTCACCACGGATGCCTCCCTGATCGGGTGGGGGGGGTCATTATCAGGGCAGGATGGTTCATGGGACGTGGCAACCGTTCGAGTACCATCTGCACATAAATGTCCTGGAGATGAGAGCAGTGCTTTTAACGTTGCAAGCCCTCAACGACTTTCTTCCGTAGGGACAATTGCAGTCCACACAGACAACATGTCTGTAGTTTGGTATATCAACAAACAGGGCGGAACCAAGTCCTACCCCTTGTGTCGAAGCGCTCAGACTTTGGCAATGGGCGATCTCCTCTCATCGGTTTCTGGTAGCAACGCATATCCCTGGGAAAACCAACATTATAGCGGACAGATTGAGCAGAGCTATCCTCATGCCTCACGAGTGGTCTCTCAAGCAATCTATAGCGGAAGAGATTTTTCTGGAATGGGGTCGTCCATGTTGCGATCTTTTGCTACTCCCCAAAACAGCAAATGTCCAGACTTCTTCAGCCTCTTCCTCTATCAGGCCATCCCCAGAGACGCTCTGACCCAGGATTGGCCCCAGGGACTTCTTTATGCCTTCCCTCCATTTCCTCTGATCCCTCAGGTGATCCAGAAAGCTACCGCTTTGAGAGCCAAATTGATTCTCATTGCCCCTTACTGGCCTCGACAAGTTTGGTTCCCGTTCCTCCATCATCACCTTTTGGTGCAGCCGTGGCATCTGGACCCAGTGCCAGATCTTCTGATTCACCAATCCGGTCAGCTGCACCGGTCAATCCCTTCTCTCAACCTCACAGCATGGTTGCTCCACTTCCTTCCTTAGCCAGGCTTCCTTTGATCTCTAACCCAGTTAGAGACATCATAGTAGCTTCACTAAAATCCTCTACCAGGAGGGTTTACACAAGCAAATGGAAACGTTTCTCTTATTGGGCTAAGGCCCAAAATATTGATCCCTTTACTGCCCCTGTTCAGGCAGTTCTGGACTTCTTAGCAGAGATTTTTCATGCAGGCTCCTCTTCTTCCACAGTCAGAGTTCAATTGGCTGCTATTTCCAATTTTCATGTCGGGATAGCAGATCATAATATTATGTCCCATAGGCTCTGCAGGGCCTTCTTGAAAGGAATTTTCCTACTAAAACCTCCAATCAGGAATCCTCCTCCTCAGTGGGATCTAAATTTAGTGCTGACATCCTTGATTCTTCCCGGCTTCGAGCCAGCTGTTTCTTGTTCCCTGAAATATCTTTCTTGGAAAACGTTATTTCTAGTGGCTATTACATCTGCCAGGAGGGTGTCTGAACTTCATGCTCTTCGGTTCGACCCCTATTTGGTTTTTCACAAAGACAGAGTATCTTTGAGAACTAACCCAACCTTTTACCTAAGGTCGCTTCAAAGAACAATTTGAATCAATCCATTGATCTCCGGTATTTTTCCTAACTATTCAGATAGAGCTGAACAAAAGCTACATTATCTTGATGTCCATCGTCAACTTAGATATTATTTGGACAGAACAAAAAAATTTAGAAAATCTGATCAACTTTGTTTCCTATGCGGATAATAAAAAAGGCCTTCCTGTTTCTAAAGTGACTTTGTCCAGATGGCTTTCTTCGGTCATCTCTGAAATTTATACACTCAGGGGAAAACAGCTGTGCTCAAAACCTAAAGCACATTCAACTAGGAGCTTAGCTACTTCTACAGCTTTTCAAGCTAGACTTCCTTTGGACACTATTTGTGCAGCGGCCACTTGGGCCACTCCTCACACTTTTGTTTCCCATTACAAATTGGACTTGGCCTCCAGGGACAGAGCCAGTTTTGGCTCTACAGTCCTCAAGAGTTTGTTCCATTGAGCCACCCAGGATAGAGGTGCTAGGGACGCGGTCCCATCAAGCAAGAATGAAGGCGAGATTGACAACTTAACATTAAGTTATGTACCTACCATAATGTTCCATGTTAGTTGTCTTCTCTGCCTTCTTTCTTGACCCTCCCTCCTTCCCCTGGCCTGGACAGACCTTGTATAAGAAACTATTATGCTAAAGACCATTCAGACCTGGTCCTTTTTCCATCTGTAAGTTTCTTCTTCCTTTGGGAAGTATTTTATGCTTGGTGCTATTGCCCTTTGTCAACAAACGAGATCTGGGTACTTACCGCCTTGCATCATGGGATATGGGGCTGCCTCGAGCTGGTAAAAGTGACTCTCGAGCTTAGCAAGTGCCGAGTCGGAGCCGAGGGATCGGCTCCGAACCCATCAAGCAAGAAAGAAGGCGAGAGAAGACAACTAACATGGAACGTTATGGTAGGTACATAACTTCTTATTTTATGCCAAAGGTGGTATCCAGTGTGGCTCTAAACCAAACTATTCACCTGCCAACTTTTTATCCTAAACCACAAAATAAGGGGAGAGGCTACTGCACTCTTTGGACATTCACAGGCAGTTACGCTTCTACTTGGATAAAACCAAAGTTTTCAGAAAATCTGAACAATTGCTGGTAGCATATGCTGCAGGAGCACAGGGAAAAGCCATTTCAAAACAGACTATCTCAAAATGGATAGGATATACATTTCTGCTACACATACCATGGAATACCGGTACCTAGCAGCATTAGATCTCACTCCACCAGGGCAACAGCCACTTCAACTGCCTACCTCAGGGGAGTACCTACCCAGGATATTTTGGAAGCAGCAACTTTCACCAAGCATTACCATCTGCCTCTATACTCTAAATCCAGAGCTGGCTTTGCCACTGCAGTGCTGCAGGGCCTTATAGCCACCCCTAATGCCTTATAGAACCAGCCACCCTTACTCAGCTTTGGGATTTTACCCAAGTGTAATGACTGCAGCAGTGTAACACTATGAACATAGTACAGTTTTGTACCTACCATAAATGTAGATGTTAGTGTATACACTGCTGCAGTCCAGGTTACCCTCCCTCCTTCCCCTCACTGGATGGTACGTACCTATGCCTTCTAACCTTAACTACCTATGAGGAGTATTTACTGGTAGCTGTAAGTTTTTTGCTTTTCTTATGTATGTTTTATTAGCAATTGGAATTGCCTGCCTGTTTAGAGGCACCTGATATCTGGGGCAAGAAAAACTGAAGAAAATGGTGTCTGCTGCATCTTGTATACCCCAGTCGCACTGACGTCAGTGAGGAGGCGACAGCAACAGACGCCGGACCAAGACTTTGGAACTCAGGCCGACTGGGGAACCGCTTGATGACGGGATAACCCTAGTGTAATGACTGCAGCAGTGTATACACTCTAACATCTACATTTAAGGCAAGTGCCGGTCGGCCGACTCCTGAAATTTTCGTTTTCGAGTTTCAGAACCGAAGTCTTCAACCTAAAGCTAAGTACCCAGGTGTGGAAACTTTTTCTTGCTCCTTACCGATGTCAGTAAGTTAATAATTGTATTACTTGTGGGAAGCAAATACCTCATGTTTTCATTTGTACTGTATTCCTTGCGTAGGCCCTGACCACAAAGTGCCTTGCTGTCGGTTTTGTGCTAAATTTAATCAACGCTCAAGATTAAACTATCCAGAAGTGTAGTCTGTTAGCAATCCGACTCCCGGAATACACAAAACGCAAAGAAAGACCGACAGAGGTCCAAAACCGATGACCAAGCTTCTCCTAAGCCAGTCACCGGTACTCTGGTGCTTTCGCAGCCCCTGATACCCGCTACTTTTGATTCACAGGCCTCTACTGAGACCCATTCGGAGTCCGGTATGCTGCGAGATACTTTAAGTATTAACCCACGGATGTCTCTACCTTAGATGTGTCCGGAACTGCTGAGCAGGCACCGGCTTCTGAGGGTGTTTTCAGGCTTAAAGATTTGTATATTAAGCCAGCACCATCTTCAAAACCTCGGCCAAAATCAACTTCTATGTCTAAAAAACCGACACTTGGGCCACGTGCACAGGCCCCTATGTCCAAAAAAATTATCAAAATGGCTGAGGATTTAATTACCCCGATCAGGGGTTCCCATCCCCCTCCTGCTAAAAGGTCTAGGCAAGGCACTGACTGAATCTTCAGATCAGGTTTCTATTTGGGATTCCTCTTCTGATCAGGAATTTCTGAGGATTTTTCTTTTGGAGAAACTTTGCATACCTTAAGGGAGCACTTTCACTGGGAGATTCAGGATTTCTCAATCTAAAAAGAGGCTTAGGGATTTCCTTCTTCCTCAGCATAGGCCTTTGGCTATACCTCCTGTTCTAGACATTGTTGGTTTTCTCAGAATCCAGCATGGCTTCCGATTCCCTGCCTCCGGCTCCTAGTAAGCCATACAGATATTACAGGGTTCCTGACTCCCACAAATTCCGCTTTGAAAACCCTGCTGCTGACCCTGAAACCATTTCTTAGGGTCCCATGGGTGTAAAGGCTTCTACTGCTAAACATCCTACCACTTCTGATAGAGACTCCAAGGTGCTGGATAGATGGGGTAAGAAGGTTTACAAGTCAAGGCTTTAAACTGTCAATTTCATCAGCAGCATGTCATGGGCTAACTTAAACGGAAAATGATTATTTCTGATTGTGGAAAATAGAGTTGCAGGATTTATTGCATTCAGCTGAACAAGTTGGAAAGCATACTTGCAATGTGGTTTTGATTCCTTGGAGGCCTCTTGCAGGGCCGCTGTAACTGGATCTGTGATAAGAAGGCATGCTTGGCTGAAGGAGCAAAATCTGCCTGATCATGGTAAAGCAAAATTGTTGGATGCTCCTTTACAACAGGACAGTCTACTTGGTAATAAGGCAGTTTTGAAAAAGATGGAAGATTAAGCTAAATCTTTGCAAACTGTAAAAGATTTCTTACAAGTGCAGCCACCCAGGTTCAGTAGGCACTGACCTACTAAGAATTGGTACTTTCTGGTACCCACCAGAGCCACCCATGTCCAACCCAGACACTCCAAAGGCTCCAGGTTTCAGTCACAAGGAGCTTATAGAACAAAACAGTGGGGTGCCTCCACCTCCAAATCTGGAAGTAACAGGGCACTTTCCTACGGTAAAAAGTCTCAATGACTTTCCTCTGCAATCACCAAGCACTTATCTTTTGGCCGCCCCTTTGGGGGGAAAACTGGCACTTCATGCAAGAAATTTGCAACTAATTACCCAGGAGAAGCGGGTTTTAAATATAGTATCCCAGGGATACAGATTCCATTTCCACACGTTGCCAATCCCAAACGGATGGCCGGATCTGCCTCCAAATCAGTGGGCAGAGGCCCAGAAACAAGTTATGTCCCCCATGAATATGGGGGCTATTCAGCCAGTACCCGAAAAGGAAAAGGGACCAGGTTTTTATTGGACTTTTCCTGGTACCCAGAAAAGACAAATCATGGCATCCAATTCTGGACTTATCCATTCTAAATACATTCCTGGACATTCCAAATTTCAAGATGCTGACTCTACAACAGTTGCTGCCTATGCTAGGCAAGGATTCCTGGCTGGTAACTCCAGACTTGAGGCTTACCTGCATATCCCAATCGGGGAATCTTGCAGAAGATACCTCCGCTTCAAAGCAGGCTATTTGCATTGCCAGTTCGCTGCACTGCCCTTTGGCTTATCTGTTGTGCCCAGGGTCTTCACAAAGTGCCTGGCACCAGTAATTGCATTTTGCAGACAAAGAAACATTCAAATTTATCCTTACCTGGATGATTGTCTAAATCAGGCAGAAAACAAGGAGACACTTCTAAAACGTCTGGCATTTGTGAAAAGACTTCTGACTTGTCTAGGGTACACCATAAACGAAAAGAAATCACAACTGGTACCCTCTCAAACCATTACATTCCTGGGTGCAAGCTTGAATACAACTGCCCAGATGACTTGCCTTGCGCCAGAAAAACAAATTCAATTAATGACTTCAAACAAGTGGTCACAAAAACCCAGCTATCTGCAAGACAAATTCTGCAGATCTTTGGGTTCGTGGCTTCCTGCATTCTAATTCCATATGCAAGACTGCATATGAGAACTTCAGTGGTACCTAAAAAGCTTATGGAGTTAACATTGTCACAGCCTGGAAACAATGATTCCCATCATTCCTTGCCTGCAGCAGGAGTTCCTATGGTGGGCAGAGGCCTGTCACCCAAACAAGGGACTCATTCATTCCACCCCCTGCCACCCAAACCCTGACTACAGACGCATCAGATTATGCTTGGGGGGTGCGCATCTGGCAGGGAGATGCATTCAGGGCCAATCCAAATCAAATGCACCTACATATCAAACAGAAAGAGATGCTAGCTGTACAGAATGCTCTGACAGCCTTCAAGGACCATCTTTATCCAGGTCAACTGCTGATGGACAACACCACAGCCATGTGGTACATAAGCAAACGGGGGGGGGTACCCATTCCTACCTCCTTTGCAGACTAGCCATGGCTTTGTGGAGCACGGCCTTGACTTATCAAATACATCCTGCAAGCTCAATTCCTGCCAGGAAAGCAAAATACTCTGGCAGACGAACTAAGCAGAAATCTTATGGACCTGCACGAATGGAAACTGGATCCACAAATCTTCAGCATGTTGACAAGCAAATGGGGGAGCCCAGACATAGATCTTTTTGCCTCGCCCCAAAACTATCAGTTGGACAAATTCTGCACAAGAATTCATCACAAAAAAAGCTTGGAAAGTGGATGCTCTATCCTTCAGCTGGGAAAAACCTGTCTGTCTATGCCTTTCCCCCTCTGCCTCTGCTCTCCAAGGTCTTACTTAGACAGGAAACAAAAATGATTGCTGCAGGCTGGCCTCGCCAACACTGATACCCGCTGCTACGCAATATGTCACACCTTCCTCTGTGGTGTCTGCTTGTCTCTACTATCTATTCCGTATCTACTGTCTCAGCAGAACTATCAAATTCTGCACACACTGCTCCAAACTCTGGATCTTGCAGCATGGCTAATCAAGTAATTTCACCAGTTACATCTCTCAGCAAACCTGTGATGGATGTCATTTTGGAGGCTAGAATGCCTAGTACTAGAAAATCTTATGCTGATAAATGGAAAAGATTCTGTGCCTGGAACCAGGCACAAGGAATAAGCACAGCAATGCCCAATATTCCTCAGATTCTGCAATATTTAACAGAGATGCTTCACAAAGGCCTATCTTTCTCTTCCGTAAATGCCACTGCCATTTCAGCTCATTACAATACAGAGCCTCCCCTCTTTTCTCATCCCCTGCTAAAGCAGTATCTTTGAGGGGCCAAAAATTTAAGACCTCCCAGGAGAGCGCACCAACTCCTACATGGGACCTCAATTTTGTGTGGGAAAAGCTCACTTTACCTCCTTTTGAGCCAGCTGCTACTGCAGACATAAAATGTCTCTCTCTCTGAAGACAGCTTTTCTTTTAATAGTCACTTCAGCTAGAAGGATTTCAGAACTACAGGCTTTCATGGCAGTGGAGCCTTTTATCTTTTATACAGACAGGGTGGAGCTCGGGACCAATCCATACTTTGTCTAAAGTAGTATCTAGTGTGGCTCTTAATCAGACCATTCATCTGCCATCTTTTTTCCCAAATCCACAGAACAAGGTGAGTGGATTCTGCATTCATTGGATGCACACAGACAACTAAGATTCTACTTAAACAGGACAAAATCTCTAAGAAAATCTGAGCAATTACTGGTGCCATTTGCTGCAGGGGCAGAGGGAAGGGCTATTTCAAAGCAGACTATTTCAAAATGGATAAGCCATTGTATTAGTTTCTGCTACATGCACCATGGTAAACCTGTTCCCAAGGGGATCAGATCCCATTCCACCAGGGCTGCATCTACTTCTGCAGCCTTTCTCAGAGGGGTTCCTACCATAGACATTCTACAAGCGGCTACCCTGAGCTCAGTTCATACATTAACCAAACATTACCATTTATCTCTCTCCTGCAAATCCAGAGCAGGTTTTGCCACTGCTGTCCTGCAGGGCCTTATAGCTGCTCCTAATGCTTCATCCTCCCAACCATAGCTTTGGGATTCTACCCAAATGTAATGACTGCAACAGTGAAATGCGAAGAACATAGTACAGTTGTGTACACTTACCATAAATGTAGATGTTAGTGTATTCACTGTTGCAGTCCGGGTTACCCTTCCGCCTGCCCCCGTTTTTTCTTTTACTATACCTCTTCTTTCTTTTACTGTGCTCAAAAGCCTTTTTGGTGTTTGTTTTTATTTGGAGGTATATTTGTTGTGCTCCAAATTACATGCTTGTATATTTACATATATTTATATTTTGCTCCCCATTTGGAGGGCACCTGACATCTGGGGCAAGAAAAACTGATGAAAATGGCATCTGCTGCATGTTTTTATACCCCTGACGTCCTAGAAGGGACAGCAACCGCTGGACCCAAGACTTTAATCAGGCCAACTGAGGGCAACCTGCCAGCAGATTACCCAAATGTAATGACTGCAACAGTGAATAAACTCTAACATCTACATTTATGGTAAGTGTACACAACTGTACTTTTTAAAGCTTTGTGTGTGTTTTTTTGGTTGCAAGTCCTGAGACCACTGCTGGTGACTGTATTGGATTTTAGATTAGATTGGATTTCTTCATTTAATGTTCAGATGCTTTATTTTTGTTCATAAATTAGTTTTTCACCCAACCTAGCTCGTGTGGAGCTGGACTGGTTTTGGGGCTAAGCCAAGTTGACCATTTTTGTTACAGGACCTAAACTGGGACACTTGAGGGCAGCCCCAGAAAGCCAGGTCTGCAATCCCATTCTCCTGGTCCCTGTGGGAGTGGAGATATGGCCGCCATGTCATCTTGCACCAGGTCTAGCAGGTTGGCCTCCCATCCTTTCACCCAGCACTGTGGGGATGCCACTCTGTGAACGGCACCACCCAGGAGGCAAGAGGCCACATGCAAGGAGGGTTGAAGAGATGCACACCTGCTGCCACCATGGAGAGACTGAGGTGTGCCGCAAAAAGCACAAATATGGGGGGATCCAGGGCCATCTCCCCTGTGAGTTTGGAAGCCCTAGGTGCAAGGTAAAGGGGGGAACTGGTGTCATGGCAGTCTGGATGAGGGACTGTCTGAGGCTTCGCAGCCCAGCAGAGTTCCACGAGTCTGGGAAGATACCCTGAAAAGCTCCAAGAGCATGCTTGACACTGCATGATTTGGCAGCAGGCCAGAGGTGTGTAACGCTGGAGAAAGAGTTCCATCTCCTGGATAGAAGTGGAAGCCCGGAGGGGGTCCACCCTGATAGAAGTCTGGAAGGGAGAGAGAGGTGGAAAGTGACTGGAACAGGATGGCTCCCGATTGGGTGAGGGGGTACAGACCATGCCACCTCTGGGAATGAAGTCTAGAAGGGGAGAGACAGATGGTGGCAGGGCGAGCTCCTACTTGTGTGTGGGGGGGTTAGGTGCAGCCCCCCCCCCCCCAATGACGAAAGTCCTTAAGGGAGTGACTGGTGGATGGCAGAAGGGCTTGGAGAGCTCCTGCCAGGGCAACTACATCCAACTTCACCCCATAACTGACAGCATCCTTGAAAAATCTCCATCCCCAGAGATGCTCTGGATGGGAAAGCAGGGGGACTCTGAAGCCTTCATGAGAGTTTATCTGCCCCTCAGCAGCTGAGGAGAGTTCTGGAGGAGTAGACAGGATCAGAGAGAAGCTCACCTGAGAGGGTCAAAGGGCATGAGCGATCTTGAATGATTTGGCAGCTAGCAGGAGACATGGAGGTGGCGAAGTCCCCCGACATGGGGGCTCGGCCGGTAAGGTTTCTTGGCCAGGTCAAAGGGGAGGCCTGTAGGGGTCAGACCTGACAGAAGTCTATAAGGAAGTGCTGGGCAGATGAGTGCGGGGCTTGGGTAACTCCTGCCCGGTGACTGGGGTCAGGCAGAGCCCACACACACACTGGAAGTCCTTGAGGGAGCGACTGATTGTGGCAAGGCCTGGAAGTCTCCTGCCAGGACACAGGCATCCAACCTTACCCCCCATACCCAACGGCATCCCAGAAAAATTGCAAAGTCCCCAGAGCTGTTCAGGATGGGAAAGCAGGGGGACTTGGCCACACTGGGAAGTCAGGTCACCATTCAGACTGAGTTGTCTAAATTGAGACGCTTGTGTCCCAAAGGCAATGTTTGGGATTCCGGGGCACAGACTTCCAAACTGTGACTGTCCTGGAAAAACTGGGACAGTTGGTCACCTTGGGCTAAACGCTTCTGAGTGTCCCACTACTGGAGTGCTTCTCTTGTAGGCTTTCAAGTATTGATCTAATGCTTTCCGTTTCTGGGCAGGTTAACAGTTTCTTGGGGGGGGGGGGGTGCTTTCATGTTATTTTTGATTAACAACTGACAACCTCTGATATTTTTACCTAGGGGGTGCATTTTTTATCTTGCAACTTTTAATATTTTAAATAGGAGTATTACTTTTTACATTGGTAAAAAGTGAAACTAATGTTTTACTTTTTGGAGCTGGGTAATTGTAAAGTGTTTGTGTTCTGTTTTGGAATGTTTAGTACTTACTGACCACTGACCACTGTTGGCAAGTAGCTTTGGGAATCTGCCATATTTTGCTTTACCATGGCACAACCTACCACGTACTCAGTTTTTACCACACGCACAGTTGTGTGCTGTGGTGGCAAAAGCTGTTTAAAGTGCATCAGCTGCAAATGGGTGGCTCTGATCTGGCTATTTGATTCATTGGACCGTTCATGTTTTTCCTCTCCTTCTGGTGTTGTCCCAACAGCCGCCATGGACCAGGGTTAGATACATCCCCTGTGGCTGTTGCAGAACCCTCACAGACAAGGGACAGCTGCGCTTGTTAGTTTGGGAGAAGGGAAAACCCTCTGCATAGCAATCTGCATTTAAGGTGTGTGGTTTTTGTTTTTTTTTTTTTTTTGTTTGTTTGTTTTTTTTTGGTTGGTTGGGTTTGGTTGGGTTGGGTTGGTTTGATGTTCTTCGTTCCACATTGCTGCAGTCCTAACTATTGGGTAGTCCGCTGTCCAGTCGGCCCGAATACCAAAGTATATGGCTGACGTCGGTCAGGGCGCATTAGACTGACGTCAATACGTCAGGGTACTAATGCGCATGACCGACGTCATATCCTCAGTCTTTTTTGCCGCATGGTCCGATGCAGAAGCAGTTTTGCGAGTGCAGGTTGGCGTTCTGAAATTTTCTGAAGCCGGAGTTTCAGACAGAATCAAAGTTGGCTAAGTACCCCGTTGGGGAACATTTTGGTTTTTTCTTGCCTCAGTATTTAACCGGATGTCAGAAAAAGTGAATAACTGTATTTCTTGTGGGAAGCAGATACCTCATAGGGATTACCATACCTTGTTTAGGGCCTGAGCACGACGTTGTTGGATGCCGCTCTTGTGCTAGATTTAACAAACGCACTATTAAGAGAAGGTTAGACTGTGCCAGGTTAGTGTTTGGGAAGCGTTGCAATTATAAAATGCCGTCGGATGCTCCGACGCCCGCTTCGTCCAAAAAGCGCAAGGACAAAACAGCGAAGCCTAGAGTTGATGAACCGGCAGTCTTGGACGTCTGTTCTTTAGAAGGCTCAGTGGAGCCAGAGGTTTTGCCAGGAGTTTCCTTGGAGTCTCAGGCAGAGACTTTACTATTGCAGGATGTGCCTTCTCAGGAGGTAGGCCAGGCTGAGGGGGCTTCTCAGGTAACTGTTCTTCCCTCTCTTCCCAAGGTAGTTAGAGCCTCTCCTTCTGTTTCCAAAACTTCTTTGAGAGGTAGGCCAAGTTTAGCTTCAGTGGGGGCTTCTCCTAGCACTTCAGGTTCTGTGCCTAAGAAACATATGCTTAAAATGGCAGAAGATTTAATTACTCTGATTAGAGGTTCTATGCCCCCTCCTGATAAGAGGCCTAGGGTGGAACCTGAGTTTGAGAGTTTTGAACAGTGTTCAGAGGCTTCTGAGTCTTCTGCGGAAGACTTGCAGGAGTATCCTCCTTATTCTGATTCTGATGTGGATGATTCCACTCCTACAGCTTCTCCTCCTGAGGATTTCTCATTTTCAGAGACTCTGCATTCCATGAGGGAGCACTTTAAATGGGAAGGCCAAGATTACTCTGATTCTAGGAAAAGGCTTAGGGAATTCTTGTTTTACCCCAGCATAGGCCCTTAGCTATACCTCCTGTGTTGAATGTGGTAGAAGATGTTTTGCAGAGGCTTCCCTGAACCCTGATTCCTTGCCTCCTGCTCCTGTTAAACCTGATAGGTACTATAGGGTGCCTGAAGCTCATAAGTATCTTTTAAGAGTCCTAGGGCAGACCCGAGACTGTTTCTCAGGGACCTAAAGGTGTTAAGGCCTCTGTTGTTAAAAACCCTGTTCCCACTGATAAAGAGGCAAGGGCTTTGGATAGATGGGGAAAGAAAGTGTATACTTCTTCCACTTTAGCCATGAGGGCGTTGAATTGTCAGTTTCACATGCTAAAATATCAAAATTATCTCCTTTCACAATTGAAATCTAAGGTGGATGCTTTGGCGGAAGGTATTGAGTGTAAAGAGTTGCTGGATTTAGTTCATGTGTCTGAACAAGTGGGTAAGCATTCTTTGCAATGTGGTTTTGATGCTGTACAGGCCTCCTCGAGGGTGGCTGCCACTAGTTCTGTTCTTCGCAGGCATGCCTGGTTGAGGGATCAAAATTTAGCTGAGCATGTTAAGACAAGGATTTTGGATGCTCCTTTACAGTCTGATGTGTTTGGTTCGCCTGTGGAAGCAGTTTTAAAGAAAATGGAGGACAAAGCTAAGTCTATGCAAACTGTTAAAGATTTCTTGCAGGTGCAGCCACCGAAGTTTAGTAGAAATTGGCCTACTAAGGGTTGGACATATCCTGCTTATGATTCCCAGTCTAGGGGTAGGTCTAGACGTGGTAGGGGCAGAGCTCAAGGTTCTTTTAGGCCTAGAACAGGGAGTTCACCTGCTCAGACTTCTGGTGAGGGCAGGGGTCAGTCCTTTCGTAAACAGACCCAATGACCTGCCTTTTCAGCTGCCAGTAGATTCTCGTCTGGCAGCTCCTTTGGGAGGAAGACTGTCTCTTTTCAAAGAAAATTGGGATTTAATTACTCAAGACAGATGGGTGTTGGATATCATTCACCACGGTTACAGGTTTTATTTCCATACATTGCCCCCTTTCAAAGGCATGCCAGACGTTCCTCCTCCACAAAGGAAAGAGGCTCACAAGCAAATTTCTCAGTTACTCCAAATAGGGGCCATTCAGCCAGTCCCTGTATCACAAAGGGGCCTAGGATTTTATTCTCGCCTGTTCCTGGTACCAAAGAAGGGGAACACGTGGAGACCAATTTTGGATTTATCTATCCTCAACACTTATCTGGACATTCCCAAGTTCAAGATGTTGACGTTACAACAGCTTTTACCTCTGCTGGGCAAAGATCACTGGATGGTAACTTTAGATCTCAGGGAAGCTTACCTTCATGTGCCTATAAGACTAAGTTGCAGGAAGTATCTGCGTTTTCGAGCTGGAAATTCTCATTATCAGTTCTCTGCATTGCCCTTTGGCTTATCTACTGCCCAGAGTATTCACAAAGGTTCTGGCTCCAGTGATAGCTTACTTCAGGCTACAAGGAATTCAAATCTATCCTTACTTGGACGACTGCCTGATTCTGGCTCAAGAAAAGGAAGACCTTCTACAGCATCTGGAATATGTTATAGCAGTGCTAAGATGCCTAGGGTATTCTGTGAACGAAATAAAGTCCAGTCTAGTACCCTCTCAAGACATGTGCTTTCTGGGTGTGAGACTGAATACAGCAGCCCAGATGGCCTTTTTAACCCCGGACAAACAAAAGAGTCTATCACTTTACTTCCATCAACTATCTCATCAGTCCGTGCTGACTGCAAGGACAGTCCTTCAAGCATTAGGGTTCATGGCATCTTGTATTCTGGTGCTTCCCAATGCCAAACTGCATATGAGGAAGCTACAATGGTATCTCAAAAATGTATGGACACAGCACTTCCAGGATTTGGACACTGTCATTCAAATAATACCTTGCCTTCAAAAAGAATTTTTGTGGTGGGCTCAGGAATGTCACCTAAACAAGGGACTCTCTGTGACCCGGCCAGAGGCGAGTCAGATTTTAACGACAGATGCCTCGGACATTGCTTGGGGAGCTCATCTAAATGGAAAGTGGATACAAGACAAGTGGCCTGCCAGACTACAGCATCTACATATCAACATGAAGGAGATGTTAGCAGTCCAGTTTGCATTAATGGCTTTCAAGGAGTTACTTCTTCCAGGGCAGGTGTTGATTCTAACAGACAACACAACTGTCATGTGGTACATCAACAAACAAGGGGGAACACATTCTTACCCATTGTGCAGGCAAGCAATGATTTTATGGGAGACTGCGCTCAGCTTGCAACTAACTCTTCAGGCAAGGTTTCTGCCGGGAGCACAGAACTCCTTAGCAGATGTGTTAAGCAGACAAATCATGGATCCCCACGAGTGGAAACTGGATCTTCATGTATTTCAAAAGTTGGCAGTGTCCTGGGGAACTCCAGACATCTGTTCGCTTCTCCACTGAACCACCAGCTGCCAAAGTTTTGCACAAAGAGGTTTCATCACACAGCTTGGAAAGTGGATGCTCTTTCTTTCAGTTGGAAAAATCTTCATGTGTATGCGTTTCCACCTCTACCTCTTCTTCCAAAGGTGCTTCTAAAGGTCAGACAAGACAAGCCAAGGATGATTTTAATAGCTCCAGATTGGCCTCGGCAGCACTGGTACCCATTACTGAGGAGTCTGGTAAAGAAGCCTCCATGGCCTTTACCCTTGATTCCACATCTGTTGTCTCAGAAGGACGGTCGTCTGCTCAATGTCAAGCTTCACTCTCTTCATCTAACAGCCTGGCATATTCTGTTTTGAAAGACAGCAGGTCTCAACTTCCTCAACAAGTTTTAAATGTGATTATGGAAGCCAGAAGACCTAGTACAAGGAAAGTGTACGCAGAAAAGTGGAAGAGATTTTTATTTTGGACTGCAGCAAAGAATTTGGAGATTTCAGAGCCTAATTTGAGTGTGGCTCTTCAATATCTTACTGAGTTATTGGACAAAGGTTTGTCTTTCTCTTCCATTAAGATTCATGCTGCAGCAATTTCAGCTCACTATGATTGTGACCCACCATTGTTTTCACATCCTTTGTTCAAGCAATTTCTTAGAGGGGCAAAGAATATAAGACCCCCACGTAGAGCTCCTACTCCTGCTTGGGATCTCAATTTTGTGTTGGAGAAACTTACTCTACAACCTTTTGAGCCTGCAGCTACTGCTGAACTGAAATACTTGTCATGGAAGACTGCTTTTTTGTTGGCTATTACTTCTGCAAGAAGGGTTTCTGAGTTACAGGCCCTTATGGCGGTTGAGCCTTTTTTGATTTTTCATAAGGATAGGGTATCATTACGTACTAATCCTTCTTTTATGCCTAAGGTGGTTTCTAGTGTGGCTTTAAACCAAACTATTCATTTGCCTACTTTTTATGCAGATCCCCAAAATAAAGGGGAAAAGATTTTGCACACTTTAGATGTGCACAGGCAATTGCGTTATTATTTGAGCAGGACTAAGGATTTTAGGCAGTCTCAGCAGTTGTTTGTTTCTTTTGCTTTGAGTTCGAGGGCAAGCCTGTGTCAAAACAAACTATTTCTAGGTGGATTGGGTTTTGCATTGCATTTTGTTATTCCCATCATGGCAAGGAGATTCCAGCTGGGATTAGGCCTCATTCCACTAGGGCTACTGCCACTTCAACAGCATTTCTAAGGGGGGTGGCAACTAAGGATATTTTGGAAGCAGCTACTTGGAGTTCAGTGCATACTTTCTCTAAGCATTATCACCTTCCTCTCTATTCTAAGTCTAGGGCTGGTTTTGCCACAGCTATTTTGCAAGGCATGTTGTCAGCTCCTGCTTCTTTATGATTTGCCAGCCTCCCTTACCTCTGCTTTGGGATTCTACCCAATAGTTAGGACTGCAGCAATGTGGAACGAAGAACATAGTACAGTTTTGTACCTACCATAAATGTAGATGTTCGAGGATCCACATTGCTGCAGTCCAATTTACCCTCCCTCCTTCCCCTCTGTGTTTAGGGGTGGTTGTGTAGGTGAGGTTATATGCTGATGATTTTGTATATATTATACATGTTTTTGGTGTAGGTATATTAGGCCTTGTCTTTTTAGGGTCTTCTGACATCTGGGGCAAGAAAAGACTGAGGATATGACGTCGGTCATGCGCATTAGTACCCTGACGTATTGACGTCAGTCTAATGCGCCCTGACCGACGTCAGCCATATACTTTGGTATTCGGGCCGACTGGACAGCGGACTACCCAATAGTTAGGACTGCAGCAATGTGGATCCTCGAACATCTACATTTATGGTAGGTACAAAACTGTACTTTTTTCAAAAGTGGATCTCCAGAAAATCTTGTTGAAAAAAAGAACATTTTAGACATCTGTCAGTTTGCATCAGAGTGATGAATTTTATTGGACTTGGCTCAGGGTTTCGTTCACTGTTGACACTTCCTATTTGTTTCTGGCAAGAGAAGGGGGGGATTCATTTTCAGAAGATGTTCAAGATATTGAACTACACGTGACTGAAATGACAGTTCTCTGGTTTCTGATTCCGATTCTGAGGAAAGTCTGGCTTCTGCTTGATCCCTTAAAAGATTCTATTTCTGAAGTAATTTCCCAAATCCATTTCCACTGTAACCATGGTCTCTGAAGTATGATTTATTGCAGCTGATTTTTCCTGAATCTACACCTATTTCTCCTGTTTCTTCATTGGAGAATGTATTTACTGCCTATAACTTACAGCCAACCTGATGCTGGATGGATCAATGGCACCAATGTCTTTCATACACCTTAGTTTGTAGGTTATCTGATCCTAAGCTGGAATTTCAGACTTGGCGCCAAAGCTTGAGCACCTCTCTTATAATTTCTGGCACTAATATCCGCAGATCTCGTTTGCCTTGCTCAAAGACCGACATGGTCTTCAACTCTGCTCAAGGCAAGCGCTTCATAGTGTTTCAACATCTTTGATTAGTTTTTTGGTTTGTTTATAGCTCTGAGCTTTTTTTAATGAGCCGCCTCCTGTGTTTAAGGTACAGGCTTCCACCCTCATTTGCTTACTATGCAACTCTGAGCAGGTAAGTTAACCAGACACTGCTTCTGGATCACCACATAGAGAGACTTTGTCCATTGTAATTGTCAGTCAGCATATGGGTTAAGAAAAAAATAGTGCTTTAAAGGTATTCAAATTTTTATGGTTTTGGAGTTATTTTGAAAACTTCTGTTCACCACCTCTTTATTGTTTAGTGCTCAGAATCCGTAGGAAAAAGAGCCTTGGATGTGCAGTACTTGTTCAGACTCCTAAAGAAGGATCAGTAAATTGAAAACCAGACCAATTTTGCCTTGACCGTTTGCAATGTCCATTTAGTTGCATCCTTTGCATCCGCATTGCTTGGATTTTGATGAGTTTGGCCGCTGCCTCCCTGTTGCTTGAGGGCTTAACCTTTTGAGCACTTTTCAGTTTTCCCTTTATCACCACTTATAGTGGGGTTTAATTTGTTCTGATCTTTTCACTAAAAGTTGTGCTATTGCATGTACACTCAATTGGTTAGTTCAGTCTTTCTTCAGTTTTTTTTCCTTTTAAGCAGTTTTGAGAAGGATTTTTTGAAAAGTTAGACAAATGTATAATTCTGTAGCCTTTAACTTGTCTTTGGTCCTCTTTGCTCAAACTGGGGCTGGTGTACGTTCTTCAAATGGAAACGGCTACATAATTTTAATCTGGACAGAACTGGGATTTTGGAAGAAAAAATTAAACCATAAAGTCCTGAGTGTTTTCTTCCACTACATCCACCACTGTTATAACTTATTGTGGTATGGTGTTAGTCATTGAATAAGTAATAAACATTCTCAAAGAAAATTTTCACTGTGCAGTTTAACCAGATTTTCCTGATGCTAATTTAAGTTCAAGGTGTTACAGGTAACTGCTGTTGGAGTACATTAGATAGCATTTGGGGTAATGTTGCTGCAATGTATTAATTGACTTAACTCTACCTCCACTCCATTGATCAAGTAGCAACAATTAGCTTACTTAACAGGTCCAGCTTCGTGGTTGCAATGACATTACCTAGTAATTTGGCAACCCGACTTATGTCCAACTTTGTTTGCAGTGTTGGACTTCACTTTCTCTTAAATGAAGTGAACTTGTGACTAGTTCAGAAAGCTAAAGGAGTCTAATTTTGGCAGTAGTTTATATTCTAGCTCTTATTGGGTTATAAGGGCTTGCCTCCACATGAAGGAAGAGGGATGCCAACTTTCTGTGGTGGTGTATGGTGCAATGGTAGAATTATCCATGTACATAGGCTTTATATAAAAATGGAAGTATATTTATTTGCTTACACTGATTCTAAGTCTTTAACAAAGATGTGTCCCACATTGTACACTTTTTTTTTTTTTATTTGCAGGTTTTGGAACCAAGTTTCCGTCAGCCCTATGTCAACGTCATCAGATGGTTCACCACTTGTGTTAACCAGCCTCAGTTTAAGGCTGTCCTCGGTGAGGTGAAGCTATGTGAAAAGATGGCTCAGTTTGATGGTAAGTTGCTGCTGTCAAAATGTGTGCATTTATAGTAAGTATTATTTTGGCAACTTTGAATTTAAACGCAGTCAACTGCTCAGAAAACAGTTTGTTGTAAAATGCATCTCTGTAGTTATCGTGAAGGTGAAAGACTGTAGAGTCTGGCTTAATTGGTTGCCAGTGTTTAAAATTTAAAAAAAAAAAAAAAAAAAACTGCATGATTAAATGCAGAACTGATGTCACTTTGTTCATCTCAGAACTAAGATGGAAAGAAGTCTGGTAAAATTTGGCCATAGAATGTCCTTTGTACCCCAGTATCTTCTGTGTTGTGCTTTTAAGTGTTAATTTGTTTAGTGAGATTACACTTTTTTGGGGTGGAAATGGTAGTTTAGTTTAATGTATTTATGTAGACTTGTTCTTTACCAGTTGTTGCTTCTCTCCATAATGCTGTCCATGAGCTTAACTCCAGTAAGTGCTGTGCCGCTGAAGTCTTCAGGCGGCTTTCACCCTGGGTGGTCAGAAGAATTTTGTCCAGTTAGTTATGGGAAGGATATTTATTTTGTGAACCATGGTGTACCACGTTTCATGGGTGCCATTATTCCACTGATTCCTCCCTATTGGTGTTAGACGTTGTTTCGTGATTAATTGCTTGCAGGCCAAAAAAACTGCATGCAAACTCCTCCCTGGTTTGGTTTATCTGTTGCGTATTGTGGGTGAATTTTCTGTTGGTCTTAAAGTTTCCCCAGCAGTCTGTCTGCAACTCCAGCAATATTGGTTGTGTAGATCATGCACTCTTTGTGCTGATTCAAACATTTTTGGGTGCAGTAGTCTTGGTCCTGCATGCTAGGGATGTCTACTTTCAGGTACAATGTATATAGCAGATAGAGATACTTTTCTGCCCTCATTACTTGGCCAATCCTGCTTCCAGGCTTCCACTAGGAGGTTGCTTGTAAAGGCAGTTTTTAAATGAAGGCAGCAGCTTTTCAAACTAAGCAGAAGTATTGGTGTTAATGTTTTATACTACATTTATTGGCATTGTGTTTTTTTCTGAAGTGGGTCACTTTTTTTTTTTTCAAACTTTAATAGCTATGAGTGACATTTGTGGGCTTTTTTATTCATTTGTCACTGTGGCTAATATTTGGGGCAGCTTCTAATTGATGCGTGTACACACTGTTTTTGTAATGAACTCTACATTGTAATTTTTTTAATCTTCTATCCTGTTTAGAATTGCTAGGTGTAGAGACACTGCCTTGGTGTTATTGTGGCATTTGATGTGGAGTAAGGCAAGTTAATTCTGGACTCAACAATGGTCCATTGCAGAAGGTGTTTGCACACTTGCTGGTAGTGTACAGGCTCATCCTTTGGGATGGTGAGGACACAGACTGAGACTCTGCATAGATGGTGCCATAGTAATTGCACTTGAACAAAATGCAGTGAGATGGCAGTGTTAGCCGCTGTACATGTCATACTGAACACAGTCTGTGTGTATATATACTGTGTAGTCATGGAAATGTGTCAAAATTTAAGTGATCAGGTTATGCGCATCAGCCTTAGTTGTCTCATCTAGCACTTGGTGCCACTCCCATGGTCTGTTGTCCCATAGCTCTAAGATGAGCAGAAGAATTCCATTCCCTGAATTGGTGCTTCTTTGCTAACTTGTAGCAAGAGTTGTCAGAGTCCTTCCTCACTCGCTTCAAAAGTTGGAGACTTTCTGCTCTTCAGCTTTAAAAACTGTAGCAATCTGCTTGGTACAAGTTATACTGCACATGATGCAAGTGCTTCAGTTATTACAATTTTCACACCCAGCATTCAGTCATGCCAGTTAAATCAATGTCGCTACTCACTGGCATCTGTGATTGCACTCAGGGTTTCACCCGAGCTATGTTTTTGAGTATTATGGTATACTGTAACTATGATTGTTAAAGCATACAGTAGTAAGTTTTTGTTTAAATGAGTTATGCCTTATTGACACTTTATTATTGGGGGTGGGAGTGGGTATTGTACCAATATCCAGGGTGATTCTTGGCCCAGTCTGTCAAGATGCATATATTTGAGATTTTAGTAAGCCATGGCACTTAGCCTAGTACCTACCTATGAATTCAAGTTTATCTGCCTGAGGGCATTTATAAGCCTAGCCAGAGTGTCAGCTTTCGCCACCCCATTGATTAATTAACTGAGCCTCTGTCAAGAAGAGCCAATGAAGTGATCCCAGGGGTATATTTTCTGTTACCCATCCACTCGTCAAGGTTTCTCTTGAAGAGTGTTAGGGGTTCTGCCTAATGTAGTTAGGAATTTTGTGCATGGGGGAGTGTCTGTGACAGGAATCGATCCTTCCAGCATGTTCTGTTTATTGTGGCGAGGTTTAGCTCACTAGAGCGAGTGGCTCGCAGTGACTTGGATTTCTTTAGGTCGAGCATGTCCATCAATTCTGAGTTGGACATGGCTTTGTAAGTCAGGCAGAGATTACCTCAGAGTAACCGATATGCTACTGAGTACATCTGGAGGTTTTCCAGTCGAGCTGCATAGGACATATGTTTGAGACCAGTAATCCTCTTGGTGAGGTACTTTGGTCTTTTCAGTTGTTGGAAGTGTCTTGTGAGGTACATCCCAAAGTGTGCATTGTACTCTGATGGGTCTGAGTGACGAGTAGAGGGCCATTATAACCTCTCTATTTCTAGATGCGAACCCTTTAGTAATTAGATGGGATACTTTGAAGGATTTCCTAGCTACTTTGGCAATATGATTGTCAAAGGAGAGATTACTATCTACCTGGGTCCCCAGATCTCTTGTAACCTCTTCTGTATTAAGGGGGCTGCCACCTATGTGGTAATTCATGGGTGTTTTGTTTTTCCCCAAACGGGGAATTTTTTGGCATTTAGCTTGAGACCATGACTTTGACACTAGGTATCAGGCTCAGTAAGGCCCTTTTGAAGAATGTCTGTCAGCCGGTGAGTCAGTTGTGGCTCCCAGTTTGCAGTCATCGACAAACTTGGTTAGCCAATAGTTGTCCTGTGTTTGCCTGTACTTCTGAGAAGTATATGCCAAACAGTAGGGATCCCAGGACTGAGCCTTGTGGGACACCACTTGTGACTTGTTTAGTCTCGGACCTGGAGCCCACTATTCTTACCGTGTGAGTTCCAATCTCGTGACGTAGGGGTTTATGTTCAGGCTGGTGAGTTTTTCTATAATTCCCGAGTGAGGAATGGTATCCAGAAGCCTTGGCGAGGTCAAGGTAGGCTGTGTGAACTACCTTCCCCTCATCTATGGCCTTGGTGACTGTCTCAGTCAACCAGGTTTAGTAGGCATGATCTGCCGTTAAAGCTGAACTGGGTCTGGTCAAGTGTTTGGAGGTTCCCAATGTCTTTGCTAATGAGTTCCATGATGATGCACTCCATAGCCTTGCAGACCAGGTTAGTCAGGCTTATGGGGGCGATAGTTACCAGGGTCAGTTGTGGCCCCTCCTTTGTGGAGTGGAATAATTGTTGCTGTCCGCTATTCTTTGGGCATGTAGCCCTGTGGAGAGGCTGAGGTTGAACAGTGTGTTTAGGTGGGGGGTTAGTTAGTTCTGTAGTTTGTGCAAGATGCAGCCTATGACACCATCTGGCCCCATTGACGCTGTGCTTTTGGCTTTTGAAAGGGCTGATGTCCTTCATGGATGCATCTGCAGTCATAACAACTGGGTTGTCCTGTCGTCAGGCAGCCCTTCAGTCGGCCGGATTCCAAAGTCCGGGTCCGGCTTCGGCTGATGTCGCACTTCACCCGACGTCATCTCTGTTGGTCTTCGGGTATATAAGCATCAGCCGACGCCATTTTCTTCAGTCTTTCTTGCCGCGTGGCGCCCGAAGCAGAAGCTGTTCGCAAGTGCCGGTCGGTCGGATCCAGAGATTACTTCTACCGAATACTACTTGAAGACTTCTAAAGCTAAGTACCCGTTGGGGACTCTTTCTTGCCTCAGCCGATGTCAGAAAAAGTTAATAATTGTTTAACCTGTGGGAAACAAATACCTCATAAAGATTTCCACTCTTACTGCCTGCCCTGTTTAGGCCCAGCCCACGGCGTAGCAGCTTGTTCGTCCTGTGCTTCTTTCAACCGACTTAACGCTTAGGCGTCGGTCAGAGTTTGCAGAACAGTTTTTCGGTTCTGACTTCGTACATTATGCCGTCGGACCCTCCGACTTAATTCTGCCAAAAGCAAAGAAAAGACCGACACTCGCGGTCCGCGGTTTCGGCGAAACCATGGTTAAGCAAACGCGAGTGTCTCGGTTTCGGCGAAACCGAGAAAACTGATCAAACTACACCTGAAACTATCACTACAACTGAGGTCCCTGCTAACACTCTTGAATCGGCCTCAGAAATTTTACCCACTACGGTGCTTACCACTGACTTATCAGACACCATTCCCTTGGATGTCTCTACCCCAGCACGTGGTGCTGCTAGGCCTCCAGCAGCCATGTCCATTAAGGCCTTCGCCAGGGCTAAAGCAGCCAAGACTACTAAAACAGTGCCTGTTAAACCCCCTTCCACCAGGCCCTCTGCCAGTTCTCAAATGCTTACCTTGGCA
This sequence comes from Protopterus annectens, assembly GCF_019279795.1. Taxonomy (NCBI): domain Eukaryota; kingdom Metazoa; phylum Chordata; order Ceratodontiformes; family Protopteridae; genus Protopterus; species Protopterus annectens. The sequence continues at coordinate 204,978,686 of NC_056738.1, forward strand.
GAAGATTTAATTTCATTAATTAGAGGATCTCAATCTCACCCAGACAGGGCCTCTCAGCCCCCAGAAAAGAGACCTAGGGCAGAGCCCCCTGAGCCAGTGTCCTCTGATGATTCTGCTGATGAATCAGACATAACTGAACAGCCAGAGGCTCCTTTCTCCAATTTTGAGGATTCTGATGCTGAAGAATCCATTCCAGCTGCTTCCCCTCCAGAAGAATTCTCCTTTGGGGAAACCTTGCATGCCATGCGAGAACAGTTCCAATGGCAGCAACAGGATTTTTCAGACTCCAGGAAAAGACTTAGGACTTTTTTGCACCTACCACAGCACAGGCCCTTAGCTATCCCTCCTGTTCTCTCTGTGGTGGATGATGCTTTCAATGATGCCTGCTCCGCTCCAGATTCTTTACCCCCAGCCCCTGCCAAACCAGACAGATTCTACAGGGTGCCAGATACTCATCACCACCTCTACAAGGCCCCTCTTGCAGACCCCGAAACTATATCCCAGGGTCCCAAGGCAGTAGCCACGACCATAGCTAAAAACCCTGTTCCTTCTGAAAGGGAAGCAAGGTCATTAGACAGATGGGGTAAAAAGGTTTACACTTCAGCCACTCTTTCAGCCAGATAATGGAATTAGCAAACATGAGAGCTGTGGAAAAAGTGCCAACAGCAGAGCAAGGAAAGGGGTTCTACTCCAGACTATTCCTAGTTCCAAGAAAGGAAAAAAGTTGGAGACCAATTCTAGACCTGTCTACCCTAAATACTTACATCATTGTCCCAAAATTCAAAATGCTGACCCTACAGCAACTTCTTCCCATGCTGGGCAAGGAGTGTTGGCTGGTAACTCTAGATCTCAAGGAGGCATACCTGCACGTCCCCATTCGACCTATCTGCAGAAGATACCTCAGATATCTTGCAGGATCAGAGCACTATCAATTCTCAGCATTGCCCTTTGGCTTATCTACTGCGCCCAGAGTATTCACAAAATGCCTGGCATCAGTAATCGCCCATTGCAGACTACAGGGAATTCAAATTTATCCATACCTGGACGACTGTCTGACACAAGGGGACAACAAAAGCAAGCTGACAACAGATTTACAAAGGGTCATTTACTTGCTTCAAGCACTGGGATACACAGTCAATTTACAAAAGTCAAGGCTGATACCATCCCAGACAAGGACTTTCCTGGGAGCGGAATTGGACACAGTAAGACAAATGGCATTCCTAACTACAGAAAAACAAAAAGAACTCCCTCTTTACTTCTTGGCACTAACAAATCTGAACAAGTTAACAGCAAGAAAGGTACTGCAGGCCTTGGGTTTCATGGCATCATGATTAATCTTGGTTCCATTTGCCAGACTACATATGAGAAAGCTTCAGTGGTACCTAAAGAATTTATGGTCCCAACACAGACACAGCCTAGAAACGGAAATCCCACTAATACCATGCTTAAAACAGGAGTTCCTATGGTGGGCTCACGCATGCCAGTCAAACCCAGGCCTGCCCTTCCGCAAAGGTCAAGCAAGCCAGACCATCACAACAGATGCTTCAGACCTGGGATGGGGGGCACATATGCTGGACAAATGCGTGCAAGGATTGTGGACACAGGACCAACTTCACCTGCACATCAACCTAAAAGAAATGCTGGCAGTAAAGCTGGCAATCCAAAAGTTCAGACCATTTCTCAAGGAAGGCCAGTTGATAAGGACAGACAACACCACAGTCATGTGGTACATCAACAAACAGGGAGGCACTCATTCCTACCCCCTATGCAGAATGACTTTGGAGCTGTGGACCCTGGCACTCAGCTACAACATCCAGTTACAGGCAATATTTGTACCAGGAAAAGAAAACTCTCTAGCAGATATGTTAAGCAGGACTACATCGGATGTCCACAAATGGCAGCTGCACCCGGACATCTTCAAGACCATCTCGAAGAAATGGGGAATGCCTCAGATAGATCTATTCGCATCACCTCTCAATCACCAGCTCAAAAAAAAAAAAAAAAAAAAAAAAAAAAATTCTGCACAAGGACATTCCACCCACTAGCATGGAAAGTGGACTCGCTCTCCTTCAGCTGGAAAGGACTAACAGCATATGCATTCCCACCTCTTCCCTTGATACACAAAGTATTACTAAAAATCAAGGAGGAACGTCCAAGGATAATCCTGATAGCTCCAAACTGGCCAAGACAACATTGGTACCCACTGCTGAGGAGCATGTCTCGGAACAATATGTGGCCAATACCCCTGATGCCTTTGATGCTAACTCAGAACAACTACAGCACCATGCATCCAAACCTAAAAACGTTGCAACTGACTGCATGGAACATCACATAGCAGCTGCTAATCCACAGCTTTCACAAAGAGTTAAAGACATTATTCTTGAAGCACGCAGACCTTCAACAAGAAGAAACTATGCTGGGAAATGGAAAAGGTTTGTCATTTGGAGCTTAGAAAGAGGTAAAGATGTATCAAACATAGATATGCCCAACATTCTGGAGTATCTGGCCGAACTACTTCATTCAGGCCTGTCCTATTCCTCCATCAAGATTCATGCATCAGCTATTTCAGCAGAATACAGCTTTGATCCACCTGTTTTTTCACACCCTTTGCTCAGGCAGTTCCTCAGAGGAATCAAGAATGTAAAACCTCCAAGGAAACCACCATTACCAGCCTGGGACTTGAACTTTGTGCTAGAAAAATTGACTCTATCACCTTTTGAACCAGCAGCAACAGCAGACCTGCAACACCTGTCATGGAAAACTGCTTTCCTACTAGCAATTACTTCAGCAAGGAGGGTTTCAGAATTACAGGCCTTAATGGCAGTGCAACCCTTTCTAATCTTCCACCAAGATAGTGTCCATGAGGACTAACCCTACATTTATGCCTAAGGTGGTATCCAGAGTGTCCTTAAACCAGGCAATCCACCTACCTTCTTTCCCAACCCACAAAACAGAGGGGAAAGAATACTGCATACCTTGGATGTACATAGACAGCTACGCTACTACTTGGACAGAACAAAAAATAGCAGAAAGACTGACCAACTTTTCGTAGCCTATGCAACAGGAAGGGAAGGAAAAGCTATTTCCAAGCAGACAATCTCCAAATGGATAGGAAATTGCATACGATTCTGTTACTCCTTCCATGGAAAGCAAATTCCACAGAACATAAGACCTCATTCTACAAGGGCAACAGCCACTACCACAGCCTTCTTACGAGTGGCTACCAAAGACATTATTGAGGCGGCTACTTGGACCTCCGTGCATACATTTGCCAAGCATTATAATTTACCTCTATATTCCAGATCCCGAGCAGGGTTTGCCACTGCTGTTCTGCAAGGGATCCTAAACACACCATAATCTACCTTTATCCTCCTCCCCTACTTGGCTATGGTATTCTACCCAGTTGTTATGACTGCAGATGCATCCATGAAGGACATAGTACAGTTTTGTACCTACCATAAATGTAGATGTCCGAATTGGATAGCATCTGCAGTCAGGATTACCCTCCCTCCTTCCCCTCTGTGGTACTCCTAGGGTGTTTACCCTTCTAATAGCTAGCTAGGGGGGGGGACTTCTTTCATGGTGTATTTGTTTGTATTTATGTACATACATGCTTATTTTTGTGTTTACCTCTATCTTTTGGAAACATTGGCATCTATCCAAAATGTTTAGCCTTCTAGAGGGCTTCTGGCATCTGGGGCAAGAAACACTGAAGAAAATGGCGTCGGCTGATGCTTATATACCCGAAGACCAACAGAGATGACGTCGGGTGAAGTGCGACATCAGCCGAAGCCGGACCCGGACTTTGGAATCCGGCCGACTGAAGGGCTGCCTGACGACAGGACAACCCAGTTGTTATGACTGCAGATGCTATCCAATTCGGACATCTACATTTATGGTAGGTACAAAACTGTACTTTTTCACCTGTCTGATTTCCGGGACACTACATTTTTCTGGGATTATTGTAGGCCCTTCTGGGGGTGAAGTTTGCATTGAATCTGCCAGGATGTTGGCAATATCAGTGGGTTCAGTATATTTTGTGCTATTTTGCACTAGCTCAGAGCATATCTGCGAGTTGCCACTTAGATTCTTGACATAGCTAAAGAAGGCTTTGTGGTTATCTTTCGAATCCTTGGCTATTTTTCTTTCGAAGTTAGCCTTGGAGGATTTTATGAGGGACCTTAGTTTTTTACCGATACTGATCAGGGATGTCTTTACTTCTTGGGATTTGCTTTTTTTTCTGAACTAGTTTCCTCCTATTGTATAGCCTGTTTATGGCAAGGGTCCATCAGACTGGTTTCCTTCTCTTAGGGGAGTGAGTCTTGGATGTTTGTGCGACACTGCTGCAGTCATTACACTTGGGGTTATCATGCTGTCAGGCAGTTCCCCAGCCGGCCTGAGTTCCAAAGTCTTGGTCCGGTGTCTGTTGCTGTCACCTCCTCCCTGACGTCAGTGTGACAGGGGTATACAAGATGCAGCCGACGCAGTTTTCTTCAGTCTTTTTTGCCACGCGGTGCCCGAAGCAAAAGCAGTTCGCAAGTGCCTGTCGGCCTACTCCTGAGATTTTCATTCCGAATCCAGAACCGAAGTCTTCTACAAAACTAAGTACCCTGTTGGGGAAACTTTTTCTTGCCTCAGACCGATGTCAGTAAAAGTTAATAACTGTATTTCTTGCGGGAAGCAAATACCTCATAAGGATTTCCATTCTTATTGTATCCCATGCCTAGGCCCAGACCGCAATATTACTGGTTGTCGGTTTTGTGCTAGGTTTAATAAGCGCACTATTAAACGTCTTTTTGATTTTGTCTGACAATACTTTGGCAGAAAATTTAACTATACCATGCCATCGGAACTTCCGACGACCGGTATTCATAAAAAACGCAAAGACAAGGACAGGCATCCGAGGCCCAAAACTGACTAAGCCTCTTCTAGGCCAGTCACCGGTTCTCCGGTTTTCAGTGAGGCACCTTCGCCCCTGACCACCGCTTCTGCAGAACCACAGGCCGACCCCCACATGGAGATGGCTGGTCCTTTGGACGCACTAGCTTTTCAGCAGACCGAAACCGATCCTGCAGAGGGATCCGGAGTACCTGAGCTACCCGCAGCTTCAGACGGTGTCTTCAGACCTACTCAGCTAAGCATTAAACCCTCTTCTAAGTCAAAGCCTCCTTTTAAAAACTAAGAAACAAGTACAGCATTCTCCAGGACAAGCCTCCATGCCCAAGAAACAAATGCTCAAAATGGCCGAAGACCTAATCACTCTGATCAGGGGTTCCCATCCCCCTTCTGATAAAAGGCCTAGACAGGATGCAGATTATGATTCATCCGACCAGGGGTCCATTCCCTCTGATTCATCCTCAGACACGGGATACTCTTTTCCCCCCTTATGAGGATTCTGATGCTGAGGAATCTATTCCATCAGCCTCTCCACCCGAGGACTACTCCTTTGGGGGAAACCTTGCATACCATGAGGGAGCATTTCCATTGGGAAGGCCAGGATTATTCAGAATCCAAGAAAAGGCTCAGACTTCCTATTACCTCAACACAGACCCCTTGCTATTCCGCCAGTGCTAGATATTGTGGATGATGTGTACACTGAATCCAGCTTAAATCCTGATTCCTTACCTCCAGCTCCACTTAAACCGGACAGATATTAGAGTCCCTGACTCTCACAAATTTCTGTATAAAAGCCCTGTTGCTGATCCTGAAACTATTTCTCAGGGACCCAAAGGCGTTAAGGCCTCATCAGCAAAGAACCTAGTTCCCTCTGACAGTTTCCAGAGCACTAGACAGATGAGGAAAGAAAGTATATACGTCTGCAACTTTAGCAATGAGAGCCTTAAATTGCCAGTTTCACATGCTAAAATATCAGCAATTTTTGATGTCTCAGTTGAAACAAAAAATGCTTCCAGATACAGATCCACCTAATTTTAAAGAAATGCAGGATTTATTGCATGCCGCTGAACAAGTGGGAAAGCATACTTTGCAATGTGGTTTTGATTCTTTAGAGGCCTCATGCAGAGCAGCAGTTACAGGCTCTGTCATTAGAAGACATGCATGGTTAAAAGAACACGTTACCAGATCATGTTAAAGCTAAATTACTGGATGCACTATTACAGCAGGATGTTTTATTTGGAGTTGAGGCAGAAGAGGTATTAAAGAAAATGGAGGATAAGGCAATATCTATGCAAACAGTGAAGGATTTCTTACAGGTTCAGCCTCCTTGATTTAGTAGAAACTGGCCAACAAAGAATTGGTCCTTTTCAGTTAATGACAGACCTCAAAGGGGCAGATACAGGGTTCCACTTTCACACTCTGCCAAGATTAAAAGGAATGCCAAATCAGCCACTAAATCAATGGGCAGAGGCCCAAAAACAAATTATGGCACTCATGAACATGGGAGCTATTCAAAAGGTACCACCACAGGAACAAGGGCAAGGATTTTACTTGAGACTCTTTCTGGTTCCCAGAAAAGACTAAGCCTGGAGGCCCATTCTGGATCTTACTTCATTAAACACTTACCTGAATGTTCCGAAATTCAATGTTGACATTACAGCAGCTTCTTCCCATGCTGGGCAAGCAAGCTTGCCTCTTGACTTTAGACCTGAAGGAGGCATACCTGCATGCCCCTATCAGACAAAACTGCAGAAGATACCTCAGGTTCTTAGCTGGTCCAATGCACTATCAATTCTCTGCACTGCCCTTTGGATTATCTACTGCGCCCAGGATCTTCACAAAGTGCCTGGCACTAGTAATTGCATTTTGCAGACTGACAGGAATTCAAATCTACCCATACCTGGACGACTGCCTGATTCAAGTAGAGAGCAAGGACATTCTTCTGCAGCATCTGGCATTTGTAAAAAAGTTGCCTGGGGTACACAGTAAACGAAAAGAAATTAAAACTAGTGCCCTCACAAGAGATAATATTACGGGGTGCCAGCTTGAACACAACAGCCCAGATGGCTTTTCTCACGCCAGTCAAGCAAGGACAACTGACATAATACTTTCAGTTGATGGCAACAAAGACCCAACCCCCTGCAGGCCTTGGGCTTCATGGCATCTTGCATACTATTAATTCCGTATGCCAGACTGCATATGAGGAAACTACATTGGTATCTAAAGAATGTATGGTCTCAACACTCTCAAAGTTTGGAAACCGTTATACCCCTAATACCTTGTCTTCAACAGGAGTTTCGATGGTGGGCTCAAGCTTGTCACCTCAACAAGGGACAGCCTTTCACTCAACCCACAGCCAGGCAAACACTGACAACAGATGCATCGGATTACGCCTGGGGAGCACACATGGCAGGAAAATGTATTCAGGGCAAGTGGTCCGCAGAACAAGGGCATCTTCACATCAATCAAAAAGAGATGCTAGCTGTACAAAATGCCCTTATAGCTTTCAAGGACCTGTTGCATCCAGGACAACAACTACTAAAGACAAGATAACACCACAGTTATGTGGTACATAAGCAAGGGGGCACTTGCTCCTACCCCCTTTGCAGACAAGCCAGGACCTTGTGGAATACAGCGATAAACTATCAAGTTAATCTACGAGCACAGTTCCTGCCAGGAGAGAAAAACACACTGGCGGACGACTTGAGCAGAAATATCATGGATCCCCGTGAATGGGAATTGAATCCTCAAATATTCAGAATGATGACAAAGAATTGGTGGAGCCCGGACATAGATTTGTTTGCCTCCCCAATGAATTGCCAACTAAAAAAATTCTGCACAAGGAGTTACCATCCGCAAGCATGCAAAGTGGATGCCCTCTCAGCTGGACAAACCTACAAGTATATGCTTTTCCACCACTGCCTCTTCTCCCAAAGGTACTCATAAAAGCCAGGCAAGAGGAGACAAAAATTATCCTGATTGCACCATACTGGCCACACCAGCACTGGTACCCAGTCTTAAAAAACGTAGCACAAGGACCACCCTGGATTTTGCCTCAAATACCACATCTGCTGTTGCAGCACAACTCCACAGCCAGCTAAAGACACTAAACCTAGCTGCATGGAAGATTCCTTAGCCACGCAGGCAATGCCTCTCTCCAAAGCAGTTATGGATGTCATTCTGGAGGCCAGAAGGCCTAGTACCAGGAAAGCCTACTCGGATAAGTGGAAGAGATTCTGTGCCTAGAACCAGGCTCACGGCCTTGATCCTCTTGTGCCAAACATTCCTCAGATACTACAATATTTGACTGAGATGCTGGACAAAGGCCTCTCCTTTTCATCCATCAAGATCCACTCTGCACATTACAACACGGTTCCACCAATTTTCTCTAATCCTTTGCTAAAACAGTACCTCAGAGGGGCTGAAAACATAAGACCGCCCCATAGAGCACCTACTCCAACTTTGGGACCTCAACTTTGTTTTGGAAGAATTAACTTTACCTCTTTTTAACCAGCTAGCACGGCAGAATTAAAATACATTTCTTGGAAAACTGCTCTGCTCCTGGCAATAACTTCTGCAAGAAGAGTTTCAGAATTACAGGCACTAATGGCAGTGGAACCTTTCCTCATTTTCCACCAGGACAGGGTGTCCTTAAGAACTAACCCTACATTTATGCCTAAGGTGGTTTCAAGTGAGTCTAAACCAAACCATTCACTTGCCTACTTTTTATCCAAAACCACAGAATAAAGGGGAAAGACTACTGCATTCATTGGACATTCACAGGCAGTTACGCTTCTACTTGGACAAAACCAAAGCTTTCAGAAAATCTGAGCAATTATTGGTAGCATATGCTGCAGCAGCACAGGGAAAAGCTATTTCAAAACAGACTATTTCCAAATGGATAGGACATTGCATACGTTTCTGCTATACGCACCATGGAAAACCTGTGCCTAACAGCATTAGATCTCACTCCACCAGGGCAACAGCCACTTCAGCTGCCTACCTCAGAGGAGTACCTACAAAAGATATTTTCGAAGCAGCAACATGGAGTTCTGTGCATACCTTCACCAAGCATTACCATCTGCCTCTATACTCTAAATTCAGTGCTGGCTTCGCCTCTGCAGTGCTGCAGGGCCTTATAGCCACCTCTAATGCCTTATAGAACCAACCACCCTACCTCAGATTTGGGATTCTTCCCAAGTGTAATGACTGCAGCAGTGTCACACGAACATAGTACAGTTTTGTACCTACCTTAAATGTAGATGTTGGAGTGTAGACACTGCTCCAGTCCAGGTTACCCTCCCTCCTTTCCCTCTTACTGGCTAGTATGTACCTAGTTCCTCTACCTTTTACTACCTATGGGGAGTATTTGCTGGTAGCTGAAAGTATGTTTGCATTTCTTATGTATGTTTTATTAGCAGTTTGAATTGCCTACCTATTTGGGGGCACCTGACATCTGGGGCAAGAAAAACTGAAGAAAATGGCATCTGCTGCATCTTGTATACCCCTGTCGCACTGATGTCAGGGAGGAGGCGACAGCAACCGACACCGGACCAAGACTTTGGAACTCAGGCCAGCTAGGGAACCGCCTGATGGCAGGATAACCCCAAGTGTAATGACTGCAGCAGTGTCTACACTCAAACATCTACATTTATGGTAGGTACACAACTGTACTTTTTGCTAGGGATGGCACGATCCATGCATCATTGTAGGTGCTCAGCATGCTGTTGTAAAGGTTTCTGCATATTGGGCAGCGTTATCCTTTAGCGTGGGGGCTGAGAAACTTACCACCTGTGTCTTAAGTAAGGTGAAGTTTGCTTTAGAAAAGTCTTACTGTGGTTTCCTTAGTTGGGGGGTGGTGGTGAGGTGTGGACATCCAGAGTGATTAGTTTATGGTCTGATCTAACCAGTTTTGGGTTGACCTCTGGTGTGGAACATCTGTCGCCCATGTTGGTGATGACCCAGGTCCAATGTTTTCACCTCTGGTAGACTAGTTTACCAGCTGATCAGGGCATTTGACTTGATAAATTCCAGGAAGCGCAGGACCTGTGAGTTTTTACTTGAGTAGTTTTCCCAGTTAACAGTAGGGTGATTGAAATCACCCAATACCAGGATGTTCTGTAGCACCTTCATGTTTTCCTGTGTCTCCGGAAAGGCGGAGTGGCCGGTATTCGACAGCCTAGGGGTGACAGGTGTAAGCAGTCTCTTGCAAAGCAATGAGGCCTGTTGAGCATGTTGTCCCAGGCTGACGCATTGGATCCCCTTTGACACCAGAAGCTTAGCCAATTGTTTAAATTGATAATTTTCTTTATACTACAGTATCATTCTTGGTGAGGGCAGGATGCTATTCCGGGTCATACCTGCCTGGGCTACATGATCAGAGAGCTCTTCCATGTCTCTCTTCATGTAGTCCAGGGAAGTACGTCTTGGGTCATTCACACCAACATGAACAATGACAGAGTCATATTTGTACTTGTTCTGGAGTGACCTGAGTGCTTATGTTGTGGTGGATTCTGGCCCCCGACAGGCAGCTAACATGTCCAGCCTAGTGAGTGGGACGTCATTGTGTCTGACTATAGAGTTGCCTGTTACTGATGTGTTAGATGTGTTATTTCGCCTTAAGGGCTGTGATTGTGCAGCACACTGTGTTTTATGTATTGTCTGGTTTGTGACGGGAGGTGCAGGTTTTTTGGGTGTCTGCTTTGGAAGTCTGTGGTGCTTTTGCAGGTTTTTATTTAGAGCCTCAGAGTATGATTTCGTGTATTTGTGTATTTTTTGCCAGTGCTGATTTAGTATGTTTATGTGAGGCTGTATGTATGGTGCAAGTGTTATCCTTCGCCTCATGACTGCTTGTTCTAGTCTTGGGTGGAGAGAGCTTAGCCTCCAATTTAGCTATATAATTGCATCTCTCGCATATGTTAATGTTTTGTGGTAGGAGGAGAGGGTTGTCTGTGTACATGAGGCAGTTGTAACATTGCCTTAGGATACCCAGGTTCACCAGCTGGACTGGAGAGTATACCTGAAATTGCCCTTTGGTCATGTCTGAGTAGTAGGGTGAGCTGCTTAGTCGCTTGGTTGGTGAGGGGTGAATAATGAGCCTTGCCCTGCTGAGGAGGGAAATGAAAGAGAAATTAGACCAAAATGGCCTACAAATTACTAACTTCTGGGCTGGAACCACTCCTCCAGGGACATATGGCTGCTCAAAGCTCCCTCTCTCAAAGGTGAACAGAGAAACCTCCCTCTATCCAAGTAAGGTATGGGCAACTCAGAAAATTTTAACAGCCCTGAATTCAGCACTAGCCTGAAAACTGGACTGTACTAGCTTAGAAAGTTGGGAAACAAGGAAATTTTATTTTTTTTTTGAAAAAAGGCAAAAACCGTACAAAATACACTTAAAACAGCTTTAGATGACTACAAGCAATCAGAAAAGGCTTTTAAACAAATTACCCAATTAACCAGTAAAAAAAAATCTCAACTGATCCTTGTTCCTGTAGTCTTCAATCAGATAAGTTCTAACTGCACACTGCTGCCACTGGGGTGCAGGGGAACCTTCTCCAAAAAAAGACTTGGATTAGTGCTAAAGTTATACAAAGATAGATTCAGTGGGCCTGGATCTAATCTATGCTACAGCAAACAAGGCACACCAATTTCAGTAAGAAACCGTTCAAATATGCAGGCATTATAAGCCTTTAACCATAAATTCCCCAGCTCAGAAAGCAGAGTCCAGCCTCTCCTCCCTCAAGAGTGCAGACCACGAACCTTCTTAATGTAAAATAACTGACCTGAAGCCCAAGTGCTTAAACCAGAACTAATACACTTTTAGAACAACAGACACTGAGCCCTCAGTCAGCAGTTCCCAACTTAGAAGGGTGTAAGCTACCTGTCCTGCCACACCAGTGCAGACCACAAACCACCTTAATGTAAAACAACTGGTCTGAAGCCCAAGTGCTTAAACCAAAAGGCTTAGAATGATAGCTACACCAAGCAGTAATAAATACAATTGAGTACTTTTAAGATGACGCAAAAGGAAAGTAAAGTAGGAAGAAACGCAAATACAGTAAAAGCAGATGAAAACACTTTTTGAGTGAGCAAATGAGATGGGCCCAGGAGGAGTATCCAAATGCAAATTTACAAGAGGGGTGGGCAGTTTCAAAGCCACCAAGATCAACACCAAAACAAAAGCAGGGTGGGTGGGGAGCCAACTGAAAAAAGAGCCACAACTTCCAGCTAGATAGTATTCAATGCAACACAAATCAAATTAAACGCTATATTTGAAAAATGTGCAGATAAAGATTTACTTAAATTCACTTATACATCCAGTTAATTTGATTTTCATGTAGGTCTTAGCAGGCCAAAGCTCAGAGTTTAAGCAGAAAATAATTCAAAATGTACCACTTGCATAAGGCAGGAACTGAATAACAATGAAGTAAACTACCCCCACTTATCACTGGCTATTCAAGAATTCTAACTAGCACTAACTGAGAAAATACAGCCATAACTTCCAGCTAGGTAGTATTCAATGCAATACAAATAAATTTAAATGCTGTATTTGAAAAAAGTGCAGATAAAGACTTAGTTAAATTCACTTGTACGTCCAGTTGATATTTCATGTAGGTTTAAACTAGTACTTGCCTTAATAACATTGCAGCCCTTCAACTCAGACTTGTGAAAGGGCCATTGAGTTTTAATGGATCTTTGGTCTCTGATTTGCCTTTCAACTTGGTAATGGGGGGTGGTCTGTATGCTTGCATGTTTGGGGGGTGGTCTGTATGCTTGCATGTGTAGGTGAGAGATGATTTTAGGGCTTCAACCATGTAAGGGTGGGGGCAACAGTCTTTGGAAAAAGTTCTAGGAGTTTCCTTTTTTAAGCTATTAAATTACATTTGAGCTGTAATAGATCCAATGTGTGATGGTGTTTTAAATTTCTCAAGAGCACCCATGAAATTTGAGAAATGCAGAACCAAAAACTGTAGGAAATGTGTCCGGTCTGGTAGGTGATTATCAGAACAGTGACTGGTAAGTTTTATTTGCAAAGTGCCAGGTTTCTATTTGGAACTGTGCTTGGAAGATGTCCTTCAAGGATGCATCATAACAAATGGGTTGTCCTGCCTCAGGCAGCCCTTCGGTCGGCCGGATTTCAAAGTCTGGGTCTGGCCTCGGCTGATGTCGCTCTTTCCCCGACGTCAGAGCGTCTGGGGTATAAAAGCATCAGCAGACTCCATTTTCCTCTGTCTTTCTTGCCGCGCGGTGCCCGAAGCAGAAGCTGTTCGCAAGTGCCGGTTGGTCAGATCCAGTGAATTCAGCTACCGAAGACTTCAAAAAAAGCTAAGTACCCTGTTGGACTCTTTCTTGCCTCAGCCGATGTCAGACAAAGTAAATAATTGTTTAACTTGTGGGAAACAAATAACTCATAAGGATTTCCATTCCTACTGCCTTCCTTGCTTAGGCCCAGACCACGACGTATCGGCCTGTTTAGCCTGTGCTTCCTTCAACCGACGAACTCTTAGACGTCGGTCGGAGTTTGCAGAGGAATTTTTTGGGGCCAGTTTTGCTTATAAAATGCCGTCAGACTCCCGACTTCGCATCTGGTGAAAAAAACGGAAGGAAAAGGACAGACACTCGCCCGCGGTTTCGGCTGAAACCACGGCTAGGCCTACCACGAGTGTCTCGGTTTCGGCCGAAACAGAGTCCTCAGAGATTCCTACTTCCGAACCCATTCATCCGACCACCAAGGCCCGGGAGGCCCCGGCTGAGTCGGCTACCGAACTTCCTACCGAAACTAGTGTTCAGGAAATGTCCGGCGCCATACCTTTGGACATTTCTACTCCTGCACGTGGGGCAGCTAGGCCCCCTGCTTCCATGTCCATTAAGGCCTTTTCTAGGGCTAAAGCTGCCAAACTATCTAAAGCTTTGCCTACCAAAACTACCTCCCAGAGGCCTTCCTCAAGTTCTCAGATCCTCAGCCTTGCAGAGGACCTTATTTCTTTAATTAGAGGTTCACAACCTCGCCCAGACAGGGCCTCTCACCCTCCTCTGGACAAAAGGCCCAGGACTGACCCCTCTGACCCACACTCTTCAGATGATTCCACGGATGGGTCTGAGTTGTCAGACCACCAGGAGGAGGCTTATTCGCCTTATGAGGATTCAGATGCAGAGGAATCTATCCCTTCGGCCTCCCCTCCTGAAGAGTTTTCCTTTGGTGAGACTCTACACTCCATGAGAGAGCATTTTCAATGGCAAGGTCAGGATTTCTCTGATTCTAGAAAAAGATTAAGGACCTTTTTGCATTTGCCTCAACATAGGCCCTTAGCTATACCTCCTGTTCTGAATGTAATTGATGTGTACAATGATGTCAGTACAGCCCCTGATACTCTTCCTCCGGCCTCTGCCAAACCTGACAGATATTACAGGGTCCCGGATTCTCACTTCCATCTGTACAAAGCCCATTCTGCAGTCCCAGAAACTATTTCTCGGGGCCCTAAAGGGGTTGCGGCCGCCACTGCCAAAAATCCTCTACCCTCTGAAAGAGAGTCTAGAGCTTTAGAGAGGTGGGGAAAGAAGGTATATACTTCTGCAACTCTTTCTCAGGGCATTAAATTGTCAATTTCATATGATACAGTACCAAGAGTATTTGTTAGATGAACTGAATAAGAAACTTTCTTCTCCTGAACCCCTTGACCGTAAATCCCTTCAGGATTTGGTACACAATTCACAACAGGTTAGTAACCATTTCTTAAAATGTGGCTGTGATGCACTGGAGGCTTCATTTAGATCAGCTATGACTGGGGCAGTTATTCGTAGGCATGCCTGGCTGAAGGAACAATCTTTGCCAGACCATGTTAAAGCTAAACACCTGGATGCTCCTATGGAGAAACAAAATTTATTTGGCTCCTCTGCTCAGGAGATCTTAAAAAAGGTTTAAGAAAAGGCAAAATCTGTACAAACAGTTATTTCCTACAAGTAAAACCACCGAGATTCAGCAGAAACTGGCCTACTAAGAATTGGTCCTTTCCAGACTCTGAGAGAGCCCAGAGGGGCAGGAACAGGCGCCTTAGAGGCAGAGGTCAATCGAAGGGCTCCTACAGAGGCCGTCAGTGGCAGCCTGCCAACCAGAGTAGTGCAACAACAACTACTACTACTACACCAGGACAGGCTCAATGACTTAACTCTGATTCCGCCTACCAGGGATCAACTGGAAGCACCCTTGGGCGGAAAGCTGGCTTTATTCTCAAAAAAACTGGCATTATATTACAAGGGACACATGGACACTGCAAATAATAGACAAAGGATACAGGTTCCACTTCCACACTTTGCCAAAAAGAAACGGAATGCCAAACCTGCCACCAAATCAGAGGGCAGAGGCTTTAAGACAGATCAACAATTTGCTTCATATGAAAGCTATAGAAAAGGTACCATGTTCAGAACAAGGCCAAGGATTTTACTCCAGACTATTCCGTGTACCAAGAAAAGAAAATCAATGGAGGCCTATTCTCGACCTGTCCGCACTGAATACTTATCTCGTGCCAAAATTCAAGATGCTGACCCTACAGCAGCTTCTTCCCATGCTGGGCAAGGAGTCTTGGCTGGTGACTCTAGATCTCAAGGAGGCATACCTGCACGTCCCTATTCGACCAAGTTGCAGAAGACACCTCAGATTTCTTGCAGGATCAGAGCATTATCAATTCTCAGCATTGCCCTTTGGCTTATCTACTGCGCCCAGAGTATTCACGAAATGCCTGTCATCAGTAATTGCACATTGCAGACTACAGGGAATTCAAATCTACCCATACCTGGACGACTGCCTAATACAAGCGGACAACAAGGGAAATTTGATAAAGGACTTGGCCTATGCCATCCACCTGCTACAGGCCTTGGGATACACAGTCAACATCCAAAAGTCAAGACTAGTGCCATCCCAAAGGATAACCTTTTTGGGTGCAGATCTGGACACAACCACCCAAATGGCCTTTCTCACAGAAGAAAAACAAAAACAACTTCCAGATTACTTCATGATTCTGACAAGACAAACTCAGCTTACTGCAAGGAAAATCCTGCAGGCCCTGGGTTACATGGCATCCTGCATTATTCTGATACCTCACGCCAGGCTGCATATGAGGAAATTACAGTGGTACCTAAGGAGTGTATGGTCTCAACACAGTCAGTTAAGAAACCTTGATACCAATCATTCCATGCCTTCAAAAGGAATTTCTGTGGCGGGCTCAGGCCTGCCAGTCCAACAGAGGGTTGCCTTTCAACAAACCAAAAACAAGGCAGACCATCACCACGGACGCTTCAGACAGAGGATGGGGAGCACACATGGAGGGCAAATGTATACAAGGCGTATGACCTCAAGCACAGCTAAGCATGCACATAAACCAAAAGGAAATGCTGGCAGTGATGCATGCAATCGAGGCTTTCAAACCCTTCCTCCAACAAGGCCACCTGTTAATAAGGACAGACAACACCACGGTCATGTGGTACATAAACAAGCAGGGAGGCACACACTCTTACCCTCTATGCCGGCTGGCTATGAATCTATGGGAACTATGCCTGAAACTCAATATCCAACTACAGTCCCGATTCGTGCCAGGGAAAGAGAATACACTGGCAGACAGCTTAAGCAGAACTACCATGGATGCACACGAATGGATGCTGCACCCAGACATCATCTAACTCATAGCAAAGACATGGGGAATGCCGGAGATAGATCTGTTCACCTCCCCACTCAACCATCAACTGAAGGCATTCTGCTCAAGAACATACCACCCACAAGCTTGGAGGGTGGACTCTCTCTCTCTCAGCTGGAAAGCCCTAAAAGTATATGCCTTTCCACCTCTCCCATTGATGTACAAGGTTCTACTGAAGATCAGGGAGGAACAGCCAAGAGTGATACTGATAGCTCCAGACTGGCCAAGGCAACACTGGTATCCGTTATTGAGAAGCGTGTCTCAGGCAAAACCATGGCCTCTCCCCCTATGGCCCCTTCATCTGACGCAGATCAATTTCAAGACCATGCATCCCAACTTGAAAACATTGCAGCTAACTGCCTGGAAAATTCCATAAATCCTAATCAAACTGTTTTATCACAGAGGGTGAAGGACATCTTGGAGGCTCGCAGGCCTTCCACAAGGAAGACATACTCAGCTAAATGGAAAAGATTTCTCATTTGGAGCACATCAAAAGGCTCAGATGTCACAGTGGCAAGCATGACGCATATCCTGGAATACTTAGCAGAATTGTTCCACAATGGCCTGTCCTATTCTTCCATTAAGATCCATGCCTCTGCAATTTCAGCAGAATACAATTTGGATCCACCTATCTTCTCACACCCTCTCCTCAGACAATTTCTGAGAGGGATCAAAAATATTAAACCTCCAAGAAGACCGCCTCTACCTACTTGGGATCTCAACTTTGTGCTGGAGAAACTGACACTTCCTCCTTTTGAACCAGCAGCATCAGCGGATATACAGTTTCTGTCTTGGAAAACTGCATTCCTTCTGGCAATAACTTCAGCAAGAAGAGTATGAGTTACAAGCATTAATGGCAGCGCAGCCATTTCTTATTTTCCATCAGGACAGTGTGTCACCAAGAACCAATCCTACTTTTATGCCAAAGGTGGTATCTAGGGTATCCTTGAACCAAGCTATTAATTTGCCTACGTTCTTCCCAAATCCACAGAATAGAGGGGAAAAACTTCTGCACACCCTGGATATACACAGACAACTACGCTACTACTTGGACAGAACAAAAACTAGCAGAAAAACTGACCAACTATTTGTAGCATATGCTACTGGAGTGCAGGGAAAAGCAATTTCCAAACAGACAATTTCAAAATGGATAGGAAATTGCATTCGATTTTGCTACTCCTTTCATGGAAAGACAGTTCCTGAAAACATCAGGCCTCATTCCACAAGGGCCACGGCCACCACTACAGCCTTCCTACGAGGGGTGGCTACCAAGGACATTTTAGAAGCTGCTACTCGGAGCTCCGTGCATACATTTGCCAAGCATTACAATCTACCTTTATACTCCAGATCCAGAGCAGGTTTTGCTACTGCAATTCTGCAGGGGATCTTAACTACACCATCCTTTTCTTAGTACCACCTCCCCCAGATTGGCTATGGTATTTTAGACATTTGTTATGACTGCAGATGCATCCTTGAAGGACATAGTACAGTTTTGTACCTACCATAAATGTAGATGTCCGATAGGTATGCATCTGCAGTCAGGTTTACCCTCCCTCCTACCCCTCTGTGGTATTCCTAGGGTACTTACCCCTCTTTTAGCTAGCTGGGGGAATCTATTATGATGTATTTGTTTTTTATACATGTATATAATTTTGCAAATGTTTGGAACTTTCTGCATTTATCCAAATTTAGCCTTCCTAGAGGGCACCTGACATCTGGGGCAAGAAAAACTGAGGAAAATGGTGTTGGCTGATGCTTTTATACCCCAGACACTCTGACGGGGAAAGTGCGACATCAGCCGAGGCCAGACCCAGACTTTGGAATCTGGCTGACAGAAGTGCTGCCTGAGGCAGGACAACCCATTTGTTATGACTGCAGATGCATACCTATCGGACATCTACATTTATGGTACAAAACTGTACTTTTTTGTAGTTTATTGTTGCAATACTGATTTATTGGGATATCCTTGCAGGTGCCAGAGGCTGGTCAGAGTACCAGAGATCTTACCTTTCACATGGTCTGATCAAAGGCCTTCTCCTTCTGACATTAGTGGTAAAGGGGAGTTCATTTTCAGTTACTTCCCGCAACAAATATCCAGCAAATGTCTTGTTTATCTTTGCAGTGTTGCTCTGTCCAATTGGCCTGAAGCCATACTTTCAGGCAAGTACCCTGGTATTCTTGTCAACATTGGCCTTAAGTGATAGGAAACTTGTTCAGCACAGGTTTTTGTTGGTCTTTTCAGCATAGATCTGGAGCAGGACATGCTCGGTTGTCCTCATTTCATTTAACGCTAGAATTATAAAACATAAGGTTGTGGCTTTTGCAGCAAAGATCCAGTGGTTGGCCCAGGTATGCAAGGGCATTCTATCGCCTTGAGCTTCCTGAGAAAGTGTGTGGAGAAAACTGTTTGGGGAGGTAGTGTTATGTTGGACAGGCCTTCCTAGGCTCAAAATCTTCTTGGCATTGAGGCATCTTGGCAATCTCATCAGCCAATTAGTGCAGTTTAGAACTCTGATATGATTCCTTAGGAAGCTGTCGCATCATTGACAATCATGATGCCCTCTCGCACTAAAACTGCTTTCTCGGTTCCAGGTCTGTTTTGCATGCACAGGCATCCGCAAGAGTAGTGATCAAAAAGGGTAAGGGTACATTCCCCTCATTGTAATAAGAGGAGATTCAGACCAGATTATCACAGCTGCTTCCAAGGTTATACCCAAGCCACTTGAGTGGAAGTGTCCCATAGTCTGTCTGCTCTATAATTCTGGGTCTTGAGCCACTTGTGTTGAGGTCATCCCTGAGGATTATTTTCAGACTGGCTCAGAATTTCAAGAAATCCAGGTAGCCAAATCCATTGTAAGACCCTGACCCTGGATTCCCCTCCCGTAAAGGAAAAAGGTAGACTCCATCCCCTGAGGAATCTTCTCAGGTTCTGAAGAACAGCTAGCTTAATAGTTCGTCTCCCCCCACCAGTTTCATTGAATCAAATTGTAATGGCATCTTATCCTCGAGCACTCCTGGAAAAAACTATCCTTTTGAGTAACCTTTCATGCAGTGGAGAGCCCTTTATTTGGTAAGAGTCTGCCCCAGTTGAGGTTAGATTTATACAGTGTGTGGGCCTACCTTAGTGTAGCTATTCTCCAGTTCATAAAATCCTAGGTGACTTGGGCTACCATAAGTCATGAAATAACTTCAACTTTCTAACTTAAGCCAGACAACGTCTGCAGGGTTTGCTTCCCATACTCATTGCAGATGTTCTTCGTGTTCCAATGATGTTCATCATGTTTCACTGTTGCAGTCATCACTGTAGGGTTCTCCCCTGCCGGCAGGCAGTCCTCGGTTGGCCAGAATCCCAGTGTCTGGGTCCGGCGTCGGCTGCTCAGCCATGCTCCCTGACGTCAGTGCGCCAGGAGTACAAAGCTGGCAGCCGACGCCATGTTCCCCACTCTTTCTTGCCGTGCGGTGAAAGCAGTTTGCAAGTTCCAGTTGGCTGACTCCTGACAATTTTTCATACTTCAGTCTGAAGACTTCTACTCAAAGCTAAGTACCCTGTTGGGGAAACTTTTTTCTTGCTCCAGTCCGATGTCAGAAAAAGTTAATAATTGCATTTCCTGTGGGAAGCAAATACCTCATAAGGATTTCCATTCTTACTGTATTCCTTGTTTAGGCCCTGACCACGATGTAGCTAGTTCTCGGTTTTGTGCTAGATTTAACCAGTGTACGATTAAGCGTAGGTACGATTTTGCATTTCATTATTTCGGTAGGCGATTTAATTACAAAATGTCGCCTGACACTCTTCCGACTACCTGAGTTCACAAACGACGCAAGGATAAAGACAGGCCTCCGAGGTCCAAAACAGACTACGTTTTACAAGCAGAGCCAGCTTCAGGTTCGGCCGTCAGTGAGGTGCTTTCGCAGCCCCTGTCATCGGCCATTTCAGAACCGATTGCCGAAACGGACTCCCACAAGGAGCCAACTAGGACTTTGAGTACTTCAGCTGCAGGACTTCGGACAGTGCTCCCTCGGATGGGTCCGGAGCCACTGTGCAGGTACAGTCTTCCGAGGGGGTTTTTAGGCCTACACAGCTTCTGATAAAGGCGAAGCCAAAGACAAAAGCAAAGACTCCTTCCACATCTAAGACTTCAGCCCAGGCCTCTTCTGATCCAGGACCCAAATCCCAAAAACAGTTACTTAAGATGGCGGAGGGCTTACTTACCATGATTAGAGGTTCACATCCCCCTCCAGATAAAAGGCCAAGGCAGGAATTGGATTATGACTCTTCTGATCAGGCATCTATTTCTTCAGTGTCTTCCTCTGACCAGGATTATTCTTTCCCTCCTTATGAGGATTCTGATGCTGAGGAATCCATTCCTTCAGCTTCTCCCCCTGAGGATTTTTCATTTGGTGAAACTTTACATGAAATGAGGGAACATTTTCACTGGGTAGGACAGGAGTACTCGGAATCTAAGAGAAGACTTGGGGATTTTCTTCTTCTTCCCCCCTATCATAGACCCCTGGCTATCCCTCCTATTTTGGATATTGTGGATGATGCCTTCTCTGAGGCTAACTTCACTCCGGACTCTCTTCCTCCAGCACCTGCTAAGCCAGACAGATATTATAGGGTCCCTGATTCTCACCAGTTCCTATTCAAGAATCCTACTGCTGATCCTGAAACCATTTCTCAGGGCCCTAAGGGGGTTAAGGCCGCTTCTGCTAAAACCCCCATTCCGACAGATAAGGATTCCAGAACTTTAGAGAGATGGGGCAAAAAAGTGTACACTTCTGCAACTTTGTCTATTAGGGCTTTAAACTGTCAATTTCATATGCTAAAATACCAGCAATTTCTACTGTCTGTTATGAAACAAAAGCTAGCTTCCATTTCCGCATGTGTAGATAAGGAATTACATGATTTGATGCATGCCACAAGTAGGGAAGCATGGTTTACACTGGTTTTGATGCCTTGGAGGCTTCTTGTAGGGCTGCCGCCTCTGGCACAGTCATTAGAAGACATGCTTGGTTAAAGGAACAAAACTTGCCTGATCAAGTGAAAGCTAAGATCTGAAGTAGGAGATTCATTTGTCTGCAACCTGTGGGTTATGGATCCGATATCGGATCCGAACCGGCATGGTTTTCCAGCTATGGATCCGAGCTCTCAGCTCCTCCCCTCACCCATAATGCCCTGCTCTCCCTACATGACCCCAGATCTAGTTTGCCGTGCTGGTGACCAGATTGGTTTTCTTGAGCTCTACAGCTAAGTGGTTTTATTGAGATTTTCTAGTGCTAAATTTAACTTTTTTTTGACAGTTTTGTGTGAAAGTTTAGGTTCCCCTTTTTGTAGTTAAAGTTGTTTAGTTTTATTAATCTTTATATATTTAGTTTCCCTCCCCTCGCTGGTAGCGTAGTGTGTGTTTGGGCCTGTGTTGTGTGACTAGTTTACTTTTACTTTTTTAGATTAGTTTAAGTAAAAGCTAGGCTCTTAGGATGTCTGAACAACCTAAGGCTATTTTTTCGAAGTGCTCCGAGTGTGGCCATAAGCTTTCCCCTGCTGATGGCCACACTCGGTCAAGGCGATGCCTTGGGGTTGAACACCTCACTTCTGGATGTTCCATTTGTGCAGGGTTCAACCCCAGGGCATTGAAGGAGCGGAGGTCTAAGCTGGTCCTGGCGGGACTTTTGCCCCCGGACTCGGCTCCGGCTTCCGCTCCGGGGGGTACCGTGTCTACGGTTCCCTCCTCTCCGGCTCCCCCTCCTCCTCCTGGGACTCAACCTCCCTGTAGTGGTTTGGAGGAGAGGGAAGCTAGAAAGAAGGACCGGAGGGAGAAGCACCATAAGCGGCGGGCCGAGACCTCTGTTTCGGCCCCGCCTGCCAAGCGGGCTTCTCCTCCGGCCTCCTTGTCTGCTGGTTCTCCCCCTCCTCTGCTCCGGTCACCCGTGTGCTTTTCACCGGGACCTGAGGAGGAGGAGACCCGATCTCCGTCGAGGCTATCCAGGAGGCACTCAAGGCCTACCTCGGTAGCCTCGTCGAGATCGACTTGTAGTTTATCGGACGCTGATCTGGACCGGATGATAAGGTTCATCCAGGCCCAGATGCAGATGGGAGTGCTCTTGCCTCCCCCCCCCCCCTTCTTTAAACCTATAGCTCCTTCTCCGACCTGCTACCCGGGTTCGGAGCAGTTGGAGCCGAGCAGCCGGGCGGGGTGGGTCGGCGCCGATAGTACTCGGTACTTCGGATCCGACCCTGCCCTCGAGTGCTTCGGATCCGACCTCTCGGAGCCTGGATCCGAGCTTCGGATCTGGGGGGATCAGTGCTCTTTAGGCGCCGTCTGTGTCGGAGCGCACTGTCCCCTCGGATCAGAGCGCTTCGGCGCCGGCTCCAATCCACTCCTCGGATCCCAGGGGGAGCCGATTGTCGGATCCTTTGGTCAAGGTCGGCTCCCCCTCGGCTTTTGATGTAGTGGAGAGGGCCCTGTTGAGGGTTTCCGGACCCCCGGCACTTCGGCTCCGTCCCGCGCTTCATCTGCACTGGGCCAGGCTTCCACCATCCGGCCATTGGGACAGCCCGCTCCTTTGCCCCAAGTTGTTCTTTTGGAACAGGTCACTGTTTGCGAGGAGTCCTCTGACAGCCCCCCGGAGGATGCCCCCCGCAAGCATACGTGCAAAAGGAGGCACATAGACTCCCCTGAGTCTCTCACTGAAGACACGGACTTGGAGGAAGGGGAAGGCTCCCCAAGATCACCCCCTGAGGATGTCTCCTTTGGAGACATCATGGAAATGCTCCGCATAAGGGGGGGGGGGGGTCTGCCCTCAAGTCTTCCTCGGACGAGTCCGTGTTCTTGGAGGCATTTGAAGCGGGCCCGTCTACCTCTTGGGTGTCCCCTCCTGCCGACCCCCTGGTGGACCTCATTACCACCAGGGCGTGGAAGGAACCGGACACCGTGGAGCCAGTCCCAAAAAGGCCTGACCGTATACTCAGTCCCCCAGCTGACCGTGCCCATTGGAGTAAGGGGCCTCCGGTAGATGCCATGTTGACGGCGGCTGCCACCAAGAGGGAACTTGCTCAGGAGAGTCCCTCAGTCCATCCCCCGAGCAAGGAGTCTCGGATGATGGACCACTTGGGGAAGCGGATGTTTAGTTCAGCGACCTTCTCAGTAAGGACGCTGAACTACCTGGCACATGTGATTAGGATGCAGCGCGATCTTATCAAAGAATACGCTGCATCCCCCCCCCAGAGTCCATGTCGGAGGAGGACAAAGTGTTGCACTCCACCCGTATGGCCACTCTCAGGTCCGTCACTAATACCTCTATGCGGTTACTGTCCCATGCTACGGAAGGTGCCGCTAGGGCCGCAGGGGCAGGCCTAGTTACCAGACGTCAGGCCTGGCTCCGTCGTTGCGATTTCACGGAGTCCTTCAAGGCATCATTTGCGAACGCCCCCTTCGATGGTTCTGCCCTCTTTGGCAAAACTGTTCGTGATACCTTGACCCAGAGCGAAAAGGACGGGAAGACGCTGTCTGCCGTCGGAATCTGCTTCTCTGTGCCCCAGAGGCCCTATTCTAGGAACCAAAAGGGCCAGAAGAAGATGTGGTTCCGGAAGTCGCAGCAATCCCAACCCGCTCTGGACAACCAGTCCTTCCGTGGCAGAGGAGGACAGGGAGGACGCCGCCCCAGGGGCAGAGGGGCTCCCAGGAACTTCGGGTTCAGAGAACCCTTCTCTGAACGGCCCGAGCAGCAGCCCTGAAGGGTTGCCCGGCTGCTCCACTCTGGAGGCAGTCGGGGGATGTTTTTCGGAGCACCTAGCGGCATGGGAGTCCATAACATCAGACCGCTGGGTCCTCCAAATCATATCCAGAGGATACCGTATCCCATTTCGTCACATGCCAAAATTGAAGTCCCTCCCCGACGTTCCACCCGGTCAGTGGGAGGCTGCTTTGGCAGAAATTGGCCATCTGCTAAAGAAAAGAGCCATCCAGCCCGTCCCCCCAGACCAGATCGGATCAGGGTTCTACTCCAGGTTCTTTTTAGTGCCAAAAAAGACGGGGGATCTAAGACCAATTTTAGACCTTTCACTCTTGAACCTGGCAGTTCCCAAGGAGAAATTCCGAATGGTTACGTTGCAGTGTATTCTCCCCCTTCTGGGAGAAAATCACTGGATGTGCTCCATAGACCTCAAGGATGCGTATTACCACATACTAATGGACAGGTGCTCCAGGAGGTTTCTCCGTTTCCGGCTGGGAGCCAGTCACTACCAATTCCGGGTCCTTCCCTTTGGTCTCACCACAGCCCCCAGGGTGTTTACCAAAGTATTAGCAGTGGTAGCGGCCTACCTGAGGCTTCAGGGGGTGCAGGTCTTTCCTTACCTGGACGACTGGCTTCTCACCGCCCCAACAAGGCATCTACTGTTATTGGCGCGAGACTCCTTTCTCCATCTAGCTCCCCGTCTGGGCATCACAATAAATACAGAAAAATCCAACCTAGCACCCACGCAGCTCATAGATTTTATAGGTGCCAGGTTAGACACGAGACGATTGAGCCTTCCACACTGCGGACAGAATTCAGAATCTGCAGCTCCAGGTGCGGGCCATTCTCCACTCCAGCTCAGTTCCGGCGGAGTTGGTCCTGAGGGCTCTAAGGTCCATGGCGGCAGCGATAGCGCTTCTTCCTCTCGCCAGGTTCAATATGCGCATCCTTCAATGGACACTCCTAGTTCAGTGGTCGTATCTTGCTCTTCCTATGCATCATCCCATTGCGATCAGCAAGGCTTGCAAGCGGTCCCTCCTGTGGTGGCTACACTCTCCAGATCTCCACGGAGGCCACCCCTTTTGTGCTTCTCCCCCTCTCGCCACGGTGACCACGGACGCCTCCCGCCTCGGGTGGGGGGGGGGCATTTTGCAGGCCGGACGGTCCAAGGCAGGTGGAACGATTCAGAGACCTTACTGCATATCAACGTTCTAGAGATGAGAGCAGTGCTCTTAGCGTTGCGAGCACTTCAGGCCTTTCTTCCCTTGGGAACTATTGCGATTCAGTCGGACAACATGTCTGTCGTCTGGTATATCAGCAAGCAAGGAGGAACCAGGTCTTACCCTCTTTGTCGAGAAGCCATGAGAGTGTGGGAATGGGCAATCTCCACCAACCGCTTTCTCATAGCAACGCATATTCCGGGTCGGTTCAACATCCTTGCGGACAAACTCAGTCGCACCATTCTCACCCCTTACGAGTGGTCTCTCAGTGCTCAGGTAGCGAAACGCATCTTCGCACGGTGGGGAACTCCTTGTTGCGATCTTTTTGCGTCTCCCTTAAACACCAAGTGCGACAGTTTTTTCGCTCTAATACCTCCTCCCGGAGATACCCCAAGAGACGCTCTGCTGCATGCTTGGCCACCCGGTCTTTATGCTTACCCCCCCTTGCCTCTGATGCTCCAAGTTCTTCAGAAAGCCTCTCGGTTGGGGTGCAGAATGATTCTCATTGCCCCATTTTGGCCTCAACAGATCTGGTTCCCTTTCCTAAGGTCTCACTCAGTGAATCCTCCTTGGATTCTAGATCCCATTCCGGATCTGATATCTCACCCATCCCGCTTATCAACCTGAAGCTGACTGCTTGGCTGCTCCAGTTCCACTCCTGATCAGGACTCCCGGTATTTCGTCCCCAGTTAAGGCCATCCTGGTGGCGGCTCATAAACCATCCACCAGGAAAGTTTACCGCAGCAAGTGGAAACGGTTCTCCTTGTGGGCGGAGCGGCAAGGTCTAAACCCCTTCACAGTTCCCCTTCCTCTGGTGCTTGACTTCTTAACCACTCTTTTTAATGATGGTGCCAGCAGTTCCACGGTCAAAATACAACTTGCGGCAATTTCTCATTATCATATTGGTCACGACTCCAGTCCACTGATGTCTGCCAAATTGTGTAAGATTTTCCTAAAAGGTACTTTTCTTCTCAGGCCCCCTGTAAAGCAAGTGGTTCCTCCTTGGGACCTTTCTTTGGTCCTTCAGGCCTTGACCGCTCCCCCCTTCGAACCGGCGGCTACGGTAGATCTGAAATTTTTATCTTTCAAGACTGCCTTTTTAGTAGCCATTACCTCGGCCAAGAGAGTTTCAGAACTTCAAGCCTTATCAGCCAAGCCTCCTTACTTGGTCTTTCATCCGGACCGTGTATACCTCAGGACCAACCCGTCCTTTCTTCCTAAGGTAGCTTCTGAAGCAAATATTAATCAATCCATTAACCTCCCTGTTTTCTTTCCTAAATATCAAAACAAGGGTGAATACAAGCTTCATTCCTTAGATGTTCACAGGCAACTTAGATTTTATCTAAACAGGACAGCTGGTCATAGGCAATCCGACCAGTTGTTTATTTCCTTTGCTAAATTTAATTTGGGCAAGCCAATTTCTAAAGTCTCATTATCACGCTGGATTTCGCAGTGCATCTTATTGGCTTATCAAGCTTCTGGAAGGCCCGCACCGGAGGGAGTACATGCCCATTCAACCCAGTCGGTCTCTACCTCGGCGGCCTTTAAGTCTAGGATTCCTCTGGATGATATTTGTTCAGCAGCCACTTGGGCTTCATCTCGTACCTTTATTTCCCACTACAAGTTGGATATTACATCTAGGGGTAGAGCATCCTTTGGCTCATGGTGCTCGGAATATCCTTCCATGATGGCCCAAGATTCAGGTAGCTGGGGACTCTGTCCCACAGGTTGCAGACAAATGAATCTCCTACTTCAGATTTAGAAGTTATGTACTCGCCATAACGTTCCATCTGAGTAGGTGTATTCATTTGTCTGCAACCATCCCGCCCTCCTATCCCCCTGGCCTTTTCAGTTTCCTGCATATTATGGGTTACCCTTTTCAGGGTGTTCATGCTGTTGGCAAACTCGATCTGAGGTCATGTAGGGAGAGCAGGGCATTATGGGTGAGGGGAGGAGCTGAGAGCTCGGATCCATAGCTGGAAAACCATGCCGGTTCGGATCCGATATCGGA
This sequence comes from Protopterus annectens, assembly GCF_019279795.1. NCBI lineage: Eukaryota > Metazoa > Chordata > Ceratodontiformes > Protopteridae > Protopterus > Protopterus annectens. The sequence goes on from NC_056738.1 coordinate 205,006,234, forward strand.
TCCATAACCCACAGGTTGCAGACAAATGAATACACCTACTCAGATGGAACGTTATGGTGAGTACATAACTTCTAATTACTGGATGCACCTGTTCAGCATAATGTTTTGTTTGGATCTAAGGCTGAAGTGGTGATAAAGAAGATGGAGGGTATGGCTAAATCCATGCAAACAGTTAAGGATTTCTTACAAGTACAGCCCCCCAGATGTAGTAGGAATTGGCCAACTAAAAATTGGTCCTTTCCCTATTCAGACAGGCCTCAGAGGGGTAGATATAGACGCTCCAGAGGAAGGCCCCAAACGCAGACCTCCTACAGACCAAGACAGTGGACTGCTTCCACCCCTAGGGGTGGAGAGGACAGGCCTCACTCATAGAAAACGGGCTCAATGACTCCCCCAGCTGGGCTGCAGGAACTTCTTTCCTAGAAGCCCCTCTCGGAGGAAAACTCTTTTTCACCTAAATTGGACTTACATAACCCAAGACAAGTGGGTTCTGGATGTGGTTTCAAGACGTTACAAATTCCATTTTCATACCCTACCAAGACCAAACGGATGGCCGGACCTACCAAAACATCAGTGGTCAGAGGCCTTAAACCAGGTGGAAGCCCTCATGGCTATGAGGGCCATAGAACCGGTTCCACTTTCAGAAATGGGGCAAGGTTTTTACTCAAGGCTCTTTCTAGTCCCCAGAAAGCAAAATTCATGGAGACCCATCCTGGATCTGTCGGTCTTGAACACTTTCCTGGAGATACCAAAATTCAAGATGCTTACTCTGCAGCAGCTACTGCCAATGTTGAGCAAAAATGCATGGGTGGTAACATTGGATTTAAAGGAGGCTTACTTGCACATTCCTATCAGACAGGAGTGCAGAAAATACCTCAGGTTCAAGGCTGGCTCGAGGCATTACCAATTCTCTGCGCTGCCCATTGGATTGTCTACTGCGCCCAGGATCTTCACCAAATGACTGGCACCAGTAGTAGCTTATTGCAGACTCAAGGGAATTCAAATTTATCCTTATCTGGACAACTGTCTTATTCAAGCAGACAGCAAGGATGCCTTACTCCAGCATTTAGAATTTGTTCAGAATCTTCTCAAGTTCCTGGGATTCACTGTGAACATAGTCAAATTTTAAACCCTCACAACAGATAACTTTTCTGCGTGCTCTTCTAAACACAACAACCCAGATGGCATTTCTGACCTCCCAAAAACAATTACAGCTGGCTTCAACTAACTCCGCTATCTGCAAGGAAATTCCTGCAGGCTTTGGGTTACATGGCCTCCTGCATCCTTCTCATACCATATGCAAGACTACATATGAGGAAAATACAGTGGTACCTAAAAAGTGTATGGTCCCAGCATTGCCACAGTCTAGACACACAGATCACCGTCCTGCCTTGTCTACAAAAGGAATTCCTTTGGTGGACCAAGGCATGTATTCACAACAAAGGGAAAGCCTTCAGTCTGCCGCCAGCCAGATTTTAACCACGGACGCCACAGATTACGCATGGAGAGCCCATTTGCAGGGAAAATGTCTGCAAGGCTTTTGGACAAAGGATCAGAAGCACCTGCATATCAATTTAAAGGAAATGTTAGCTGTTCAGAACGCTCTCTTGGCCTTCAGGGATCTTTTACAACCAGGACAACAACTGATACGGACCGACAACACCACAGGACAACTACTGATATGGACAGACAACACCACAGTTATGTGGTACATAAACAAGCAAGGGGGTTCACACTCCTACCCCCTTTGCAGACTAGCCATAACTCTATGGAACACAGCTCAAGCTTGCAAAGTGGACCTACAAGCTCAGTTCCTACCAGGGAAACCAAACATTCTGGCAGACAGTCTGAGCAGGAACCTGTCAGACCCACACGAATTGATGCTGGACACCGAAATATTCAGGATGATTACAGCAGTCTGGGGCTGCCCGCACATACATCTTTTTGCATCCCCCCCTCAGCCATCAACTACGGATTTTTTTGCACAAGGACATTCCACGAGCTAGCTTGGAAAGTGGATGCACTATCATTCAGGGGATATGCCTTCCCGCCTCTACCTCCTCTTCCACGGGTGTAATTAAAGATCAAGCAGGACAAGCCCAAGATGATAATTTTACTGGCCCCAAATTGGCCTCGACAGTTTTGGTACCCAACACTGAATCTTTCACAGGAGCCCCCTTGGGTTTTACCTCAGACTCCAAATCTTTTGTCCCAACACCAGGGTCAGGTTCTGCACACTCATGTCAAAACTCTCAGCCTGGCTAATTCAGGGTCTATGATTAATCCTCTCCTTCCCAAGCAGGTTATGGATGTCATTTTGGAAGCCAGACGCCCTAGCACTAGAAAATCTTATGCAGGAAAATGGAAAAGATTTTGCACCTGGATGCAGGATCAGGATTCAGATCCTCTTACTCATAATATTCCTCTGATTTTACTATACCTGACAGACCTATTACATAAGGGTCTCTCCTTCTCTTCCATAAAGATACATGCCTCTGCTATCTCTGCTCATTATAATACAGACCCTCCAATCTTTTCCCACCAACTCATGAGACAGTTTCTCCGAGGAGCTAAGAATTTAAGGCCCCCCTAGATCACCACCCATTCCTGCCTGGGATCTCAACTATGTTTTGAAAAAACTCACTCTACCTCCTTTTGAGCCTGCTGCCACATCTGACATCAAGTTTTTATCATGGAAGACAGCCATCCTGTTAGCTTTGACCTCAGCCAGGAGAGTTTCGGAGTTGCAAGCACTCATGGCTGTGGAACCTTATATTATTTTTCACCAAGACAGGGGTGTCTTTAAGGACTAATCCTACTTTCATGCCTAAGGTGGTTTCCAAAGTGGCTTTAAATCAAACTATTCACCTGCCAACCTTTTTCGCCAACCCTCAAAATAGGGGGGAAAGGATCTTGCATTCCTTGGATGTACACAGACAACTTCGTTTTACCTGGATAGAACCAAGAACATCAGGAAAACAGAGCAATTGTTTATTTCTTATGCTTCAAGTTCCCAAGGCAAAGCTATTTCAAAACAGACCATTTCTAAATGGATCGCTCATGGAATCAGATTGTTCCTCTCACCATGGAAGGCAAATCCCAGGAAGTATTGGGATTCACTCTACCAGGGCTGCTGCTACTTCAGCTGCCTTCCTCAGGGGGAGTACCTACCGAAGACATTTTGGAAGCTGCAACTTGGAGTTCGGTGCATACTTTTTCTGAGCACTACAATCTACCTCTCTACTCTAAGTCTAGGGCAGGCTTTGCTTCTGGAGCCTTGCAGGGCCTTCTAGCCGCCCCCTCTACTTTATGACCACCTCCCTTTTCTTCTGCTTTGGGATTCAACCCTACAGTGATGACTGCAACAGTGAAACACGATGAACATAGTACAGTTGTGTACACATCATAAATGTAGATGTTAGTGTCTTCACTGTTGGTCTGGGTTACCCTCCCTCCTGTCCCCTCTTACTTTTTCTTTTGTGTGGTTCCTTACTTCACCCTTCTGAGGTGTATTTGCAAAGGGTATGGGGTTATACTCATTTTTGGACACCTGACATCTGGGGCAAGAAAAACAGGAGAACATGGCGTCGGCTGCCAGCTTTGTACTCCTGGCGCACTGACGTCAGGGAGCATGGCTGAGCAGCCGACGCCGGACCCAGACTTTGGGATTCTGGCCGACCGAGGACTTCCTGCTGGCAGGGGAGAACCCTACAGTGTTGACTGCAACAGTGATGACACTCTAACATCTACATTTATGGTAAGTGTACACAACTGTACATTGCAGTCATTACATTTGGGTTATCCTGCTGGCAAGTTTCCCTCAGTCGGCCTGAATTCCAAAGTCTTGGGTCCTGTGTCTGTTGCTGTCGCCTCTTCCCTGACGTCGGGTCGTCAGGGGTATAACCGATGCAGCCCACGCCATTTTCTTCAGTCTTTCTTGCTGCGCGGTGCCCGAAGCAGTTTGCAAGTGCCGGTTGGCAGACTCCTGAGATTTACGTGTTTGAGATTCAGATCCGAAGTCTTCATTAAAAGCCAAGTACCCCGTTGGGGGAAATTTTTTCTTGCTCCAGACCGATGTCAGAAAAAGTTAATTGTATTTCTTGTGGGAAGCAAATACCTCATAATCATTCTTACTGTATTCCTTGCCTAGGCCCTGACCACGCCGTTTCTAGTTGTCTGTTTTGTGCTAGATTTAACAAACGCACTAAAGCGTCGGTATGATTTTGCATTAAGCTATTTTGGCCGAAGATTTAATTATACAATGTCGTGGGATAGCCATCAGACTACCAGAGTTCACAAAAAACACAAAGAAAAAGGCAACAGATGTCCAAAACAGACGTCGAAGCTTCTCCTAAGCCACTCGCCGGTTCTCAGTGAGGCGTTTTCGCAGCCCTTGATGCCTGCTACTTTAGAGTCGTAGGCCTCTACCGACTCCCATGTGGAGTCAGCTAGGCCGCTGGAAACTCAAGGTATTGGAGCCTCTGAGACTATTCCCTCAGATGGGTCCGGAGCCACTGAGCAGGCATCTGCTTCTGAGGGTGTATTCAGACCTAAACAATTATATATATTAAACCGATGTCAGCTGCAAAGACTAAAGCACCTTTAAAGGCAAATAAACGAGTTCAGCCACATGGACAGGCCTCCATGCCCAAAAAACATGCTCAAAATGGCCGAAGACTGAATTACCTTGATCAGGGGTCGCCATCCCCCTCCTGTTAAGAGGCCTAGGCAAGAGGGAGACTATGAATCTTCAGGTCAGGTTTCCATTTCATCTGATTCCTCTTCTGATCAGGAATACCCCCCCCCCCCCCAATGAGGATTCTGATACTGAAGAATCCATTCCTACAGCTTCTCCTCCTGAAGACTACTCTTGTGAGGAAACCTTACATACCATGAGGGAGCACTTCCACTGGGAGAGCCAAGATTTTTCAGAATTTGAGGCACAGAGACTTCCTTTTACTACCTCAACACAGGCCTCTAGCTATTCCACCTGTTAGACATTGTAGATGATGTGCTCTGAATCTAGTCTGACCCCTGACTCCTTACCTCCAGCTCCAGCTAAGCCGGACAGATACTACAGGGTTCCTGACTCTCATAAATTCCTTTTCAAAAACCCTTCTGCAGACCCAGAAGCTATTTATTTATTGGGGTCCCAAAGGGGTCACGGCTTCCACTGCAAAAAAAACCTACTCCCTCTGACAGATTCTAGGGCACTGGATAGATGGGGAAAAAGATTTACACATCTGCTACCTTGGCTATAAGGGTCTTAAATTGCCAGTTTCATATGCTTAAATATCAGCAATATATCATGACACTGCTTAAACAGAAAATGATGGTAAATTCTGAATGTGCGGAAAACAAAGAAATGCAGGATTTATTGCATGCAGCTGAACAAGTTGGAAAGCATACTTTGCAATGTGGTTTTGATTCTCTGGCGGCCTCCTGCAGGGCCGCTGTTACGGGTTCTGTCATTAGGAGGCATGCTTGGTTAAAGGAACAAAATCTGCCTGATCATGTCAAAGCAAAATTGTTAGATGCTTCATTACAGCATGATGCCTTGTTTGGTGTTAAGGCAGAAGAGGTGTTAAAGAAAATGGAGGACAAAGCTAAATCTATGCAAACTGTCAAGGATTTCTTACAGGTACAGCCTCCTAGGTTTAGCAGACACTGTCCTACAAAGAATTGGTCCTTTCCAGTATCAGACCTCAAAGGGGCAGATACAGACGCTCTAGAGGCAGATCTCAGCCCCAAGGTTCGTACAGGTCTAAGCAATGGAGTGCTTCTACCTCCAAAAGTGAAGAAGGCAAATCACAACCATACAGGAAACAGTCCAAAGACTTCCCCCTGCCCTGTACCAAGCACTCCTCTTCTGGCAGCACCCTTGGGGTGAAAACTAGCATTTTTTTTTCTCAAAATTGGCACATTATAACCCAGGACAAATAGGTTCTAGACAGTGTCTCAAGGCTACAAGTTTCACTTCCATACCCTGCCAAGGGCAAACGGCTGGCCAGACGTGCCAAAAAAAAAAAAATCAATGTGCAGAGGCTCACAAGTCGCAGCTCTCCTGGACATGGGGGCTATTCAACAAGTGCCACTGCAAGAGCAGGGAAAAGGATTTTACTCAAGACTGTTCTTGGTACCCAGAAAGGACAAAACATGGAGACCAATACTGGACCTATCTATTCTAATCACTTTCCTGGATATACCAAAATTCAAGATGTTGACCTTGCAGCAGCTTCTGCCCATGCTGTGCAGCAAGGCTTGGCTCGTGACTTTAGACCTAAAAGAGGTATACCTGCATGTCCCAATTAGACAGTCGTGCAGAAGATACCACAGATTCAAGGCTGGCTCAAAGGATTACCAATTCTCTGCACTGCCCTTTGGCTTATCTACTGCGCCCAGGGTCTTCACGAAGTGCCTGGCACCAGTAATTGCTTTCTGTAGACAAAGGAATACAAATATATCCTTACTTGGACGACTGCCTCATACAAGCAAAGAACAAGGACATTCTATTACAGCATCTGACGTTTGTGAAAAGACTTAACATGCGTAGGGTATACAGTCAACAAAAGATCAAAACTAGTACCCTCTCAAGAGATGTTTCTGGGTGCAAGCTTAAATACAACTGCCCAGATGGCTTATCTCACGCCAGACAAAGGCAACTGACTACCTACTTCAAGGAAATGGCAACAAGGGCCCAGTTATCTGCAAGAAAAATTCAGCAGGCTTTGGGCTTCATGGCATCCTACTAATGCCATATGCAAAACTGCATATGAGGAAACTTCAGTGGTACCTAAAAAGTGTCTGGGCACATTGCCACAGCCTGGAAACATTGATTACTCTCATTCCCTGCCTGCAACAGGAGTTTCGATGGTGGGAAAAAGCTTGTCACCAAAGCAAGGGACAACCATTCTCAATACCCCCACCCACGCAGAGCCTTACGACGGATGCATCAGATTATGCCTGGGGGGCCCACATGGCAGGAAGAGGCATTCAGGGCACCTGGTCCACAAACCAAATGCATCTACATATCAATCAAAAAGAGATGCTAGCTGTTCAAAATGCCCTGACAGCCTTCAAGGACCCAATTCATCCGGGACAACTACTGATAGACAGACACCACGGTCATGTGGTACATAAACGGGGGGCACTCATTCTTACCCCTTTTGCAGACTAGCCATGGCTTTGACCCAGCATTGACTTACCAAGTTCATCTGCAGGCACAATTCCTGCCAGGAAAGGAAAATACTCTGGCAGACTAACTAAGCAGAAATCTCATGGATCCCCACGAGTGGCACCTGGATCCTCAAGTCTTCAGCATGATAAAGAAATGGGATGCCTGGACATAGATCTATTTGCCTCCCCTCACAACAATCAACTAAAAAGATTCTGCACAAGGACTTATCACAGACAAGCATGGAAAGTGGACGCCTTCTCTTTCAACTCAACAAACCTATCAGTATTTGCCTTTTGCTCCACTGTCTCTCCTCCCCAAGGTACACTCCTAAAGGTCAGACAGGAGAAACCAAAAATGATTGCCCCAGACTGGCCACGCCAGTACTGGTATCCAATCTTAAGGAACTTGTCTCGATGCCCAGCCTGGACCATACCTCAAATTCCTCATCTACTGTCCCATCAAAACAGATTCTGCACAGCCAACTCAGGACCGTAAACCTGGCAGCATGGCGGATAATGTAGCCGTACAAAGCACACCTCTCTAAAGCTGTGATTGGTCATTTTAGAAGCCAGAAGGCCTTGTACTAGAAAATCCTATGCTGGAAAATTGAAGAGATTTTGTGCTTGGAACCAAGCTCAAGGAACTGATACAGCTGTCCCAAATATTCCTCAGATTTTGCAATACTTAACTGAGATCCTGGACAAAGGCCTATCTTTTTCATCGATTAAAATCCATGCCTCTGCCATTTCGGCTCATTACAGTACAAAGCCACCACTCTTTTCTCATCCTTTATTAAGGCAGTACCTCAGAGGAGCCAAAAATTTTAAGGCCTCCAAGGAGAACACCAATATCTGCATGGGACCTCAATTATGTCTTGGAAAGACTAACCTTGCCTCCTTTTGAGCCAGCTGCTACTGCGGATGTAAAGTTTTTATCTTGGAAAACAGCTCTGCTCCTAGCAACTTCAGAAAGATGAGTGTCAGAGCTACAGGCTCTTATGGCTGTGGAACCCTTTATCGTTTTTTTTTATCCAGACAGGGTCTCACTGAGGACAAACCCTACTTTTCTGCCTAAGGTGGTATCCAGTGTAGCCCTTAACCAAACTATTCATTTGCCAAATTTTTATCCAAATCCACAGAACAAGGGGGAGAAAATTCTGCATTCTTTGGACGTACACAGACTACTTGGATTCTACTTGGACAAAACAAAAGTTTTCAGAAAGAGCAATTACTAGTGGCATATGCCTCAGGATAACAAGGAAAGGCAATCTCCAAGCAGACTATTTCAAAGTGGATAGGTCACTGCATTCGTTTCTTCTACTCCCAGCATGGCAAACCAGTGCCTAAGGGCATTAGGCCACATTCAGCCAGAGCTGCAGCCACTTCTGCAGCCTTTCTCAGGGGGGCACCAACCAAAGACATTTTGGAGGCTGCTACTTGGAGTTCAGTGCATACCTTTACAAAACACTACAGTCTGCCACTTTACTCTAAATCCAGGGCAGGCTTTGCCACTGCAGTTCTGCAGGGCCTCACAGTGAAACACCTTAGTACAGTTGTGTACACTTACCATAAATGTAGATGATAGTGTATTCACTGTTGCAGTCCAGGTTACCCACCCACCATCCCCCTTTATTTTTGCTGGAACTCTTCTTTACTTCTCTAATCTATACAACCTGTGTGGTGTATTTACTTGTAGATGAAGATAAAATATATTTTGGTGCATGTATGTTTTATTTATATATTTTTAGCCTACCCTTTTGGGGGCACCTGACACCTGGGGCAAGAAAAACTGAAGAAAATGGCTTTTGCTGCAGCTTTTATACCCCTGACGTCAGGGAAGAGGCGACCGCAACAGACGCAGGGCCCAAGACTTTGGATTTCAGGCTGACTGCAACCTGCCAACAGGATAACCCAAATGTAATGACTGCAACAGTGAATACACTCTAAAGTGTACACAACTTTACTATCCAGCTTTTATGCTTCCAGGAACTCCTCAGCAAATGATAGGGTTGAGTAGCCGCCTTGATTTTCTTTAAAGAAAGAATATATACTTTTAGTTAACCTGGTGTTTGGTGTTCTTAATTGTCAGTTTCACATTCTCAAATACCAATAAAACTATCCGGGTTGCTAGGTATTCCATGCAGTGCGGCTAAGCTGCTTTTAAGGGTCTATATTATATCATCAAATGCCTAAAAAAGGGAACGCTGATTGATCAACCTAATTTAAGTGAAAGCTTACAATCTTGAACTGTCAGATCAGCGTTTTTTTCCCCAGGGATAAAAATCGCTGATCCAAAACACACACACAACACAAGCACACCAAACAAACAGAAATCCGCACACACACACACCTAAAATCTGATACCTAACCCTACACTAAACTATGCACACACCACTAACTACCCACTTGCCTTAACCCTAACCCTAAGGTCCGTCACTATCGCACACTCACCTCACCCGCTCCCTAACTCACTTAAATCCGCCCTAACCCTCATGTCCACTCAATCGCACACACACACACACTTAACTCACCCTAACACTCACATCCACACAATCGCACACTTACCTGAATCCGACCGGTAACTTTCCACCATAACACTGAAAATACTAAAGCAACAGAAATGGACAACCAAGTTCTTTCCCTAGGAAAAAATTAAGAGTGTCTGTTGCTTCCATATTTTGCAGTTTCGCGAAAATAAGTTTGATCAATCAGCGTTCGAGGATATGATATAGACCCTGCTTTTAATGGATTATACATACTGCTGATGCAGTGCCAGTAGTCTGGAGAGACATGCCTGGCTGAGGAGCCAACTCCTTCCTGAGTTATAAAGTAGAATTTTTAGGTGCTGTGGAAAAGGAGCTCCAGTTTGGTCCACCTCCAGAAAAAAATCTTTAAAAAGACTGGAGGAGAAGAGGAAAACCATGTACTTGGAGACCTTTTAATAACTGACCTAAAAACATGTTAGAAACTACCTGAACAAAACCTGGTCCTTTTTCCGAAGCAGAGCAAAAGTGACGCAATGGAAGAAGGGCATATTTTACAGAAGAGTGGCAAACCTATAACAAAAGCAGACTGAGGGTCTCTGACCCAAGGCCTTGGTATGGAGCAGTTATTACTACTCAGCACCTCCATCCTAATCCCTTCTCCCAAAGGAAGAATATAAGGAAGACTGTACTCCCAAAAAAAAAAAGGGAGGAAGTTAACCAGGGCAAGTGGAGTTTTGAGGTAATAAGCTCAAGTTGCATCTGTTCTAGAAGTCCCCCAAATTAAAGGATGTTCATAGTGTTACACTGCTGCAGTCATTACACTTGGGTTATCCTGCCGTCAGGTGGTACCGCAATCGGCCAGAGTTCCAAAGTCTTGGTCCGGCGTCAGTTGCTGTCGCTTATTCCCTGATGTCAATGCGCCAGGGGTATATAAGATGCATCAGACACCATTTTCTTCAGTCTTTCTTGCCGCGCGGTGCCCGAAGCAGTTTGCAAGTGCCGGTCGGCAGACTCCTGAGATTTTCGAAGTCAAATTTCAGATCCGAAGTCTTCAGTAAAGCGAAGTACCCCGTTGGGGAAACTTTTTGCTTGCCTCAGACCGATGTCAGAAAGTTAATAATTGGATTTCTTGTGGGAAGCAAATACCTCATAAGGACTTCCACTCTTACTGTATTCCATGCCTAGGCCCTGATCACGACGTCACTAGTCGGTTTTGTGCTAGATTTAACAAATGCACTAAAAAGACGTTTTGATTTTGCTTTGCACTACTTTGGCCGGAGGTTCAATTATACAATGCTGTCGGAACAACCGACTACCTCAATACCAAAAAAACGCAAAGACAAGGATAAAGACAGTCATCTGAGGTCCAAAATAGACAAAACCTCTACTAGGCCAGTCGCCGGTTCTCAGTGAGGTGCTTTCGCAGTCCCTGACACCCGCTACCTCAGAGCTACAGGCCGCTTCCGACTCCCATGTGGAGACCACACTAGGCCTCTGGAAACTCAAGGTATTGGGCCTACGGAAACTAATCCCTCAATGGGTCCGGAACCGCTGAGCAGGCATCGGCTTCTGAGGGTGTTTTCAGACCTTCACAACTTACTATTAAAACAGCCAAGACAAAGGTACCATTAAAGACAAAGAAACAAGTACAGCATTCTCCTGGACAGTCCTCCATGCCTAAGAAACAGATGCTTAAAATGGCCGAAGACCTCCTTACTCTAATCAGGGGTTCCCATCCCCCTCCTGAGAAAAGGCCTAGGCAGGATACAGACTGATTCCTCTGATCAGGTTTCCATTTTCTCTGATTCCTCTTAAGACCAGGGATACTCTCTACCCCCCTCCGAGAACTCTGATGCTGAAGAATCTATCCCTTCAGCCTCTCCTCCTGAGGATTATTCTTTTGGGGAAACTTTACATACCATGAGGGAGCATTTCCATTGGGAAAGTCAAGATTACTCAGAATCCAAGAAAAGGTTCAGGGATTTCCTTTTATTGTCTCAGCACCGGCCCCTGTCTATTCCGCCTGTGCTAGATTTTGTGGATTATGTGTTCTCTGAATCCAGCTTATCTCCTGATTCTTTGCCCCCTGCTCCAGCCAAGTCAGATGGGTATTAGAGTCCCTGACTCTCACAAGTTTCTATACAAAAACCCTTCTGCTGATCCAGAAACTATTTCCCAGGGTCCAAAAGGGGTTAAGCCTTCCATTGCAAAAACTCCAGTACCCTCTGATAGAGATTCCAGAGCTTTGGATAGATGGGAGAAGAAAGTATACACTTCTGCAGTAGCAGTAAGAGCTTTAAATTGCCAGTTCCACATGCTTACGTACCAACAATATTTAATGGCTCTGTTAAAACAGAAAATGCTTGCAAGCTCAGAAGCTCCTGATTGTAAAGAAATGCAGTTGAACAGGTGGGAAAACATACTTTACAATGTGGTTTTGATTCTTTAGAGGCCTCTTATAGAGCCGCAGTTACAGGTTCTGTGATTCGAAGACATGCTTGCTTAAAAGAACAGAGTTTACCTGATCGTGTTAAGGCAAAGTTATTAGATGCTCCTTTACAGCATGATACCTTGTTTGGTGTTAAGGCAGAAGAGGTGTTAAAGAAAATGGAGGATAAAGCTAAATCTATGCACAGTCAAGGATTTCTTACAGGTACACCCACCTCGGTTTAGCAGAAATTGGCCAACAAATAATTGGTCCTTTCCAGTGTCAGGCCACAGAGAGGCAGATACAGACGCCCAAGAGGCAGATCTCAACCCCAAGGCTCAGACAATGACAATGGGGCACCTCAACCCCAAAAGGAGGTGAGGACAAGTCTCAATCTTACAGGAAACGGTCACAATGACTTTCCCCTTCGTACGCCAAGCAAGTCCCTTTTTGAAGCCCCCTTAGGGGGAAAACTAGCACTTTTTTCTCAACTGGCAAACAATCACCCAAGACATGGGTACGGAATATTGTCTCATGGTTACAGGTTCCACTTTCATACTTTACCAAGGCTAAAAGGAATGCTAGACCTGCCACAAAATAAATGGGCAGAGGCACAAAAACAAATTTTAGCCCTCATGGACATGAGAGCTATTCAAAAAGTACCACAACAGGGACAAGGATTTTACTCAAGACTCTTCCTGGTCCCCAGAAAGGACAAGGCCTGGAGGTCCATACTAGACCTTTCAATTCTGAATACTTACCTGGAGATTCCGAAATTCAGAATGTTGACATTAAAGCAGCTTCTACCCATGCTGGGCAAGAAGGCTTGGCTTGTTACTCTGGACCTCAGAGGCATACCTGCATGTCGCTATCGGACAAAATTGCAGAAGATGCCTCAGATTCAAAGCTGGTACAATGCACTACCAATTCTCTGCACTGCCCTTTGGCTCATCTACTGCGCCCATGGTCTTCACAAAGTGCCTGGCACCAGTAATTGCATTTTGCAGACAAAAAGGAATTCAAATATATCCATACCTGGACGATTGCCTCATTCAAGCAGAGACAAATGACTTTCTTCTACAGCATCTGGCGTTTGTAAAAAGGTTGCTAATTTCTTTAGGGTACACAGTAAACGAAAAGAAGTCAAAACTAGTGCCCTCGCAACAGATTATATTTCTGGGTGCCAGCTTAAATACAACGGCCCAGATGACTTACCTCACGCCAGACAAACAATTTCAACTAACTCAATATTTTCAATTACTGGCAAAACAGTCCCATCTCCCTGCAAGAAAAAATTCTGCAGGCCCTGGGATTCATGGCTTCCTGCATATTACTAATACCATATGCCAGACTCCATATGAGGAAGTTACAATGGTACCTAAAAAGTGTTTGGACTCAACATTCTCACAGTTTAGAAGCAGTAATACCAATGATTCCCTGTCTACAACAGGCGTTTCGATGGTGGGCACAGGCATGTCACCTAAACAAGGGTTAGCCTTTTACCCAACCCACAGCCAGGCAAACTCTAACAGATGCCTCGGATTATGCCTGGGGAGCACACATGGCAGGAAAATGCATTCAGGGCAAGTGGACCACAGACCAAATGCATCCACATCAATCAAAAATATGTTGGCAGTTCAAAATGTCTTAACAGCTTTCAAGGACCTTCTGCATCCAGGACAATTATTACTAAAGACAGACAACACCACAGTAATGTGATACATAAACAAGCAAGGGGGCACTCATTTTTATCCCATATGCAGGCAAGCCATGACCTTGTGGAACACAGCTCTAACGTATCAGGTTCACCTGCAAGCACAATTCCTGCCAGGAAAGAAAAATACTCTGGCAGACTATCTAAGCAGAAATATCATGGACCCTCACGAATGGAAATTGAATCCACAAATCTTCAGCATGGTAAAGCAAAAATGGGGATGCCCAGACGTAGATCTTTTTGCCTCACCATTGAATTGCCAACTACAAAAATTCTGCACAAGGACTTGCCACAGACAAGCATGGAAAGTGGATGCTCTTTAGTTCAGCTGGAAAAACCTAAAAGTTTATGCCTTCCCACCACTGCCTCTCCTTTCAAAGGTACTCCTAAAAGCCAGACATGAAAAACCACAGATGATCCTGATTGCTCCAGACTGGCCACGCCAGCACTGGTACCCTATCTTAAGGAACTTAAGGCCCACCATGGATTTTGCCTCAAATTCCACACCTTCTGGCTCAACAAAACACAGAGCCTGCACGGTCAGCTCAAAACCCTAAACCTGGCTGCATGGCAGATACATTAGTCAAACAGGCAACACCTCTCTCTAAAGCTGTTATGGATGTCATTTTGGAGGCCAGGAGGCCTAGCTCCAGGAAAGCTTATTCAGAAAAATGGAAGAGATTCTGCGCCTGGAACCAGGCTCAAAGCCTTAACCCTCTTGTTCCAAACATTCCTCAGATTTTACAGTACTTAACTGAAATGCTGGACAGAGGCCTATCCTTCTCATCAATTAAGATCCACGCCTCTGCCATTTCAGCACATTACAACACTGCTCCTCCTTTATTCTCTCATCCCTTGCTAAAGCAGTACCTCAGAGGGGCTAAAAACATAAGACTGCCCCGGAGAACACCAACACCAACTTGGGACCTCAATTTCGTTTTGGAAAAACTTACCCTGCCACCTTTTGAGCCAGCCAATACAGCCGATCTAAAATTTTTATCATGGAAAACCGCTCTGCTCCTGGCAGTAACTTCAGCACGAAGAGTCTCAGAGCTACAGGCATTAATGGCAGTGGAACCTTTTATAATTTTTCATCAGGACAGGGTTTCCTTAAGGACAAACCCTACCTTTATGCCAAAGGTGATATCTAGTGTGGCTCTTAACCAAACCATCCATTTGCCAACTTGTTATCCAAACCCCCAGAATAAAGGGGAGAAACTTCTGCATTCTTTGGACCTACACAGGCAGCTGCGCTTCTACTTGGACAAAACAAAAGCTTTCAGGAAAACTGAGCAACTGTTTGTAGCATGCTGCAGGATCACAGGGCAAGGCTATCTCAAAGCAGACTATATCCAATGGATAGGATACTGTATTCGTTACTGCTACACACTGCATGGAAAATCAGTCCCAAATAACATTAGGCCACATTCCACCAGGGCAACAGCCACTTCAACAGCCTTTCTCGAGGAGTACCTACCAAGGAAATTTTGGAGGCTGTAACTTGGAGTTCAGTGCACACCTTAAGCATTGCCACCTGCCTCTTTACTCTAAATCCAGAGCAGGATTTGCCACTGCAGTTCTGCAGGGCCTCGTAGCCAATCCTAACTCTCTATAGACCAGCCACCCAACCTTAGCTTTGGGATTCTACCCAAGTGTAATGACTGCAGCAGTGTAACACGATGAACATAGTACAGTTTTGTACCTACCATAAATGTAGATGTTAGTGTTCACACTGCTGCAGTCCAAGTTACCCTCCCTCCATCCCCTCTGAACTAGCTGGACTTCTCTATACCTTTCTATCCTATACAACCTTTGTGGTTTATTTGCTTGTAACTGAAGGTATTGTTTTTTTTATATTTTTATATGTATATTTTTTATTGGCAATATGTATTGCCTACCTCGTTGGGGGCACCTGACATCTGGGGCAAGAAAAACTGAAGAAAATGGCGTCTGGTGCATCTTGTGTACCCTTGGCGCACTGACGGGGAAGAAGTGACAGCAACTGACACCGGACCAAGACTTTGGAACTCTGGCTGACTGCGGGACAGCCTGAAGGCAGGATAACCCAAGTGCAATGACTGCAGCAGTGTGAACACTAACATCTACATTTATGGTAGGTACAAAACTGCACTTTATTCTCTTTCCTAAACACCAAAGACCACATTCTTCCACAGGTAGAAAGTCTTATTGCAGGGTTTCATACAGTTGGTATCACGAGGAGATAAGATTTTATTGAAGACTTTTTTCTTTTCAGGCGAAGAAGGGTTTTGCAGAGTCAGTCTGCACTTGTCAAATTTTAAGTTCTTCCTAGTATGGAAGTTTGGAAAAAGTTGATCATGCAGGAAGTGTTTTCTTTAATCTTCCAGATGCTCTTGTGGTAATCCTGGGTTTGAGGGGTGCTTATTATGACATTCCCATAGCTTGGGGGCATCCAGCAGTTGAATTTTGAGGAGTGGTTTCATTTCCAGTGTTATGCTTTGCTCTTTGGCTTAACAGAGTGCCTAATCCCAGTGATATCCTTTTGTTAGACAGATTTATTTAACATTGGTTTACTGAGAATGTCCAACAGTTGGACAAGCCCATTTTCAGTGGAGGCCTGGGAAGAAGCACTCCAGATGCATGTCTTTGGAATGTGCTAGGAAACCTGAGCACTCTGAGGAAGCCCACATGGATGCAGGGAGAAAATAGAAACTCCACACACAAGCACCCCAGCCAAGAATCGAACCGGAGAACTTGTTGCTGTCAGTGAATACGCTAACCTCTGCACCAGTGTGCCACCCAAATGGTTCAGTGACAGAGGTTCTGTACATTTTCTATACTTGGATAATCAAAGTGCCCACTATTCTTGGGCAACAGGACTGTTCAGTCGCAGTGGAGTGCTTTCAGGGGTAGGCCCATCCATATGCCACCAAGAAGTCCATCTCCTGTTACTACTCTGGTTTTATTCTTGCGAGTGGACCATAACTCTAGCCCCCCCCCCCTCAAAACAAGGATATAGTCCTGCCCCAGTACTTAAGATTGCCAACTTCTGTGGCATATCTGCCAAATTCCTGTGGCTACTGGGATCCATGGCTTTCTTGCATCATGATGTTCATCATGTTTCATTGTTGCAGTCATTACACTTGGGTTATCCTGCTGGCAGGCAACCCGCAGTCTGCCTGAATTCCAAGGTCTTGGTCCGGTGTCTGTTGCTGTCTCCTCCCTGACGTCAGTGCGCCAGGGGTATAAAAGATGCAGCCGATGCCATTTTCTTTCGACTTTCTTGTTGCGTGGTGCCCAAAGCAAAATCAGTTAGCAAGTGCTGGTCGGCCGACTCCAGAGATTTTCGTGTTCGAATTTCAGATCCTAAGTCTTCATTTGAAGCTAAGTACCCCGTTGGGGAAACTTTTTTCTTGCTCCAGACCGATGTCAGAAAGTTAATTGTATTTCTTGTGGGAAGCAAATGCCTCATAAGGACTTCCATTCTTATTGCACTCCTTGCCTAGGCCCGGATCATGACGTTGCTAATTGTAGGTTGTGTGCTGGATTTAACTAACACACTAAGCGTCGCTACGATTTTGTATTTCACTCCTTTGGCTGAAGATTTAATTACACGATGTCATCGGACAGCCATCTGACTACCGCAATTCATAAGAAACACAAGGAAAAAGAAAAGGACAGGCATCCGAGGTCCAAAACTGACTACTAGGCTTCTAAGCCAGTCGCCGGTTCTCAGTGAGGCGCTTTCGCAGCCCCGGACCCCCGCTACCTCAGAGCCACAGGCCGCTTCAGACTCCCATGTGGAGCCGACTAGGCCGCTGGAAATTCAAGGTATTAGACCCACGGAAATTCCCTCAGATGGGTCTGGAGCCTCTGAGCAGGCATCTGCTTCTGAGGGTGTTTTCAGGCCCACACAGTTATATGTAAAAACCACTTCAGCTTCAAAGGGAAAGACTAAAGCACCTCTAAAGACAAAGAAACAAGTACAGCAATCCCATGGACAGGTCTCCGTGCCTAAAAAACAGATGCTTAAAATGGCCGAAGACATTCTTACTTTGATCAGGGCTTCCCATCCCCCTCTTGATAATAGGCCTAGCCAAGAGACAGAATATGAATCTTCAGATCAGGTTTCCATTTTCTCGGACTCCTCTTCTGAACAGGAATACTCTCTTCCTCCCTATGAGGATTCTGATGCTGAAGAATCTATCCCTTCAGCCTCTCCTCCTGAGGATTATTCTTTTGGGGCGACCCTGCATGCCATGAAGGGAGCACTTCCACTGGGAGAGCCAAGATTGCTCAGAATCTAGGAAAAGGCTCAGACTTTCTTTTGCTACCTCAGCACAGGCCCCTTGATATTCCTCCTGTTTTAGACATTGTAGATGCATTTGCAGAGTCCAGCCTGTCTCCTGACTCTCTACCTCCAGCACCTGTTAAGCCAGACAGATACTGCAGGGTTCCAGATTCGCATAAATTTCTATATAAAAGCCCTGCTGCTGACCCAGAAACTATCTCTGTGGGTCGCAAAGGGGTCAAGGCTTCCACTGCAAAAAAACCCTATCCTCTCTGATAGGGATTCAAGGGCACTGGACAGATGGGCGGGGGGGGGGGGGTTCATATGAGTAAATATCAGCAATATTTAATGTCACTGCTTAAACAGAAAATGTTGACAAATTCTGAATGTACAAAAAACAAAGAAATGCAGGATTTATTGCATGCAGCTGAACAAGTGGGAAAGCATACTTTGCAATGTGGTTTTGATTCTCTGGAGGCCTCTTGCAGGGCCACTGTTAAGGGTTCTGTCATTAGTAGGCATGCTTGGTTAAAGGAACACAATCTGCCTGATCATGTTAAAGCAAAATTATTAGATGCTCCATTACAGTATGATACTTTGTTTGGTGTTAAAGCAGAAGAGGTGTTGTAGAAAATGGACAAAGCAAAATCTATGCAAACAGTCAAGGATTTCTTACAGGTACAGCCACCCAAATTTAGCAGGAACTGGTCTACAAAGAATTGGTCCTTTCCAGTGTCAGACAGGCCACAAAAAAGCAGATACAGATGCCCCAGAGGCAGATCCCAACCCCAAGGCTTATACAGGTCTAAACAATGGGGTGCTTCTACCTCCAAAAGCGGAGAAGACAAATCATAGCCATACAGGAAGCAGTCCCAATGACTTTCCTCTGCCAGTACCAAGCACTTATCTTTTGGCAGCCGCCATAGGGGGAAAACTAGCACTTTTTTTCACAAAATTGGCACATGATCACCCAGGGCAAATGGGTCTTGAATATAGTGTCACAGGGCTACGGGTTCCACTTTCACACCCTGCCCTAGGGCAAAAGGTATGCCAGACTTGCCATGCAATCAATTGGTAGAGGCACAAAAGCAAGTTTCATCCCTCATGGACATGAGGGCTATTCAGTGAGTACCACAGCAAGAGCAGGGACAAGGATTTTACTCAAGACTTTTCTTGGTACCAGAAAGGACAAAGCCTGGAGACGAATACTGGACCTGTCTATTCTAAACACATTTCTGGACATTCCAAAATTCAAAATGTTGAGACTGCAGCAGCTTCTGCCCATGCTGGGCAAGAAGGATTGGCTTGTAGGCATACCTACATGTCCCAATCAGACAATCTTGCAGAAGATACCTCAGGGTCATAGCTGACTCAGTGCACTACCAATTCTCTGCACTGCCCTTTGGCTTATCTACTGCACCCAGGGTCTTCACAAAATGCCTGGCACCAGTAATTGCATTTTGCAGACAAAAAGGAATTCGGATATATCCTTGGACTGCCTTATTCAGAGAACAAGGACATTCTACTAAAGCATCTGGCGTTTGTAAAAAGATTATTAATTTGCCTAGGGTACACAGTAAACGAAAAGAAATCAAAACTAGTACCCTCTCAAGAGAGAATATTCCTGGGTGCAAACGTAAATACAACTGCCCAGATGGCGTATCTCATGCCAGATAAAGGCAACTGACTTCTTACTCCAAAATGTTGGCAACAAAGACCCAGTTATCTGCACGAAAAATTCTGCAGGCTTTGGGCTTCATGGCATCCTGCATTCTGCTAATTCCATATGCAAGACTGCATATGAGGAAACTGCAATGGTATCTAAAAAGTGTTTGGACTCAACATTGCCACAGCCTGGAAACCATTGATTACCCTCATTGATTACCCTCATTCCCTGCCTGCAACAGGAGTTTCGATGGTGGGCACAGGCCTGTCACCAAAACAAGGGACAGCCATTCACTTTACCCACAGCCAGGCAGACATTAACAGATGCATCAGATTATGCCGGGGGGGGGGGGGGGGGTGGGCGGGCCCACATGGCAGGAAAATGTATTCCTGGCATATGGCAGGAAAATGTATTCAGGGCACATGGGTCCGCAAGCCAAATGCATCTTCATTCTATCTTAAAGATGCTAGCTGTTCAGAATGCCCTGACAGCTTTCACGGATCTACTTCATCCAGGACAACTGATGAAGACTGACAATACTACAGTCATGTGGTACATAAGCAGGGAAGTACACATTCCTACCCCCTCTGCAGACTAGCCATGACTTTGTGGGACACAGCATTGACTTATTAAGTTCACTTGCAAGCACAATTACTGCCAGGAAAGATAAATACTCTGGCAGACAAACTAAGCAGAAACCTCATGGATCCCCACGGGTGGAAACTGGATCCACAAGTCTTCAGCATAAGGAAATGGGGATGCCCAGACATCTATTTGCCTCCCCTCACAACTGCCAACTACAGAGATTCTGCACAAGGACTTATCGCAAGCATGGAAAGTGGATGCTCTATTCTTCAGCTGGAAAACCCTAACAGTATATGCCTTTCCCCCACTGCCTCTCCTCCCCAAGGTCAAACAAGAGAAGCCAAAAATTATACTGATTGCCCCAGACTAGCCCCGCCAGCACTGGTACCCAATCCTAAAGAACTTGTCTCAATGTCCAGCCTGGGCATTACCTCAAATTCCTCACTTACTGACCCAACAAAACAATCGGATCCTGCACAGCCAACTCAGGACCTTAAATCTGGCAGCATGGTGGATAATGTAGCCATTCAGAACACTCCTCTTTCTAAAGCGTTGATGGATGTTATTTTGGAGGCCAGGAGGCCCAGTACCAGAAAATCTTATGCAGAAAAATGGGAGCGATTCTGTGCTTGGAACCAGGCACAAGGAATTGACACGTTTGTACCAAATATTCCTCAGATTTTACAATATTTAACTGAGATGCTGGACAAAGGCCTATCCTTTTCATCAATTAAGATCCATGCCTCTGCCATTTCAGCTCATTACAATACAGAACCACCTATTTTTTCTCTTCCATTAATAAGGCAGTACCTCAGAGGGGCCAGAAACATAAGACCTCCAAGGAGAGCACCAATACCTGCATGGGACCTCAATTATGTCTTGGAAAATCTCACACTGCCTCCTTTTGAGCCAGCCTCTACAGCTGATAATAAAATTCTTAACCTGGAAAATAGCTCTGTTCCTAGCAATAACCTCTGCAAGACGAGTCTGAGTTATAGGCACTCATGGCTGTGGAACATTTTTATAATTTTCTATCCGGACAGGGTTTCCCTGAGGACAAACCTGACATTTATGCCGAAGGTAGTGTCCAGTGTGACCCTTAACCCAAACCATTCATTTGCCTAACTTTTATCCAAACCCACAGAATAAGGGTGAGACCTCTGCATTCTTTGGACGTACACAGGCAGCTACCCTTCTGCTTGGACAGAACTAACGCTTTCAGAAAGACTGAGCAACTTTTAGTGGCCTATGCTGCAGCATCACAAGGAAAGGCTATCTCAAAGCAGACTATTTCAAAATGGATAGGCCACTGCATTTTTCTGCTATTCACAACATGGCAAATCGGTTCCTAAGGGCATTAGGCCACATTCAACCAGAGCAGCAGCCACTTCAGCAGCCTTCCTCAGAGGAGTACCAACCAAAGACATCTTGGAGGCTGCAACTTGGAGTTCAGTGCACACTTTTACAAAGCACTACCACTTACCTCTCTACTCTAAATCCAGAGCAGGCTTTGCCACTGCAGTTCTGCAGGGCCTCATAGCCTCTCCTAATCCTATTAGGCCCAGCCACCCATCCTCAGCTTTGGGATTCAACCCAAGTGTAATGACTGTAACAGTGAAACACTCAACGTAGTACAGTTGTGTATCTACCATAAATGTAGATGTTAGTGTATTCACTGTTGCAGTCCAGGTTACCCACCCACCATCCCAGATGTCCTTCAAGGATGCATCTGCAGTCATAACATATGGGTTGTCCTGCCTCAGGCAGCCCTTCGGTCGGCCGGATTCCAAAGTCTGGGTCTGGCCTCGGCTGATGTCGCACTTTCCCCGACGTCAGAGCGTCTGGGGTATAAAAGCATCAGCCGACGCCATTTTCCTCAGTCTTTCTTGCCGCGCGGTGCCCGAAGCAGAAGCTGTTCGCAAGTGCCGGTCGGTCAGATCCAGAGATTTCAGCTACCGAAGACTTCGAAAAAAGCTAAGTACCCCGTTGGGGACTCTTTCTTGCCTCAGCCGATGTCAGACAAAGTAAATAATTGTTTAACTTGTGGGAAACAAATACCTCATAAGGATTTCCATTCTTACTGCCTTCCTTAGGCCCAGACCACGACGTATCGGCCTGTTTAGCCTGTGCCTCCTTTAACCGACGAACTCTTAGACGTCGGTCGGAGTTTGCAGAGGAGTTTTTTGGAGCCGCTTTTGCTTATAAAATGCTGTCGGAGACTCCGACTTAGCATATGGTCAAAAAACGCAAGGAAAAGGACCGACACTCGCGGCCCGCGGTTTCGGCTGAAACCACAGCTAGGCCTACCGCAAGTGTCTTGGTTTTGGCCGAAACAGAGTCCTCTGCGATTCCTTCTTCCGAAACCATACTTCCGACCACTGAGGCCCGAGAGGCCCCGGCTGAGTCAGCTTCAGAACTACCTACCGAAGCTAGTGTTCAGGATTTGTCCAACACCATACCTTTGGACATTTCTACCCCTGCACGTGGGGCTGCTAGGCCCCCAGCTTCTATGTCCATTAAGGCCTTCTCTAGGGCTAAAGCTGCCAAACTTTCAAAAGCTTTACCTGCCAAATCTACACCCCAGAGGCCTTCCTCTAGTTCTCAGATCCTCAGCCTGGCTGAGGACCTTATCTCCTTAATTTAGGGGTTCACAACCTCACCCAGACAGGGCCTCTCATCCTCCTCCAGACAAAAGGCCCAGGACTGACCCCTCTGAACCCCACTCCTCAGATGATTCCACGGATGGATCTGAGTTGTCAGACCACCAGGAAGGGGCTTACTCGCCTTATGAGGATTCAGATGCAGAGGAATCTATCCCTTCGGCCTCCCCTCCTGAAGAGTTTTCCTTTGGGGAGACTTTACACTCCATGAGAGAGCACTTTCAATGGCAAGGTCAGGATTTCTCTGATTCTAGAAAAAGATTACGGACCTTTTTGCATTTGCCTCAGCATAGGCCCTTAGCTATACCTCCTGTTCTAAATGTAATTGATGATGTGTAGAATGTCAGTACAGCCCCTGACACTCTTCCTCCGGCCCCTGCCAAACCTGACCGATATTACAGGGTCCCGGATTCTCATTTCCATCTGTATAAAGCCCATTCTGCAGACCCAGAAACTATTTCTCAGGGCCCTAAAGGGGTTGCAGCCGCTACTGCCAAAAATCCCCTACCCTCTGAAAGAGAGTCTAGAACTTTAGAGAGATGGGGTAAGAAGGTGTATACATCTGCAACTCTTTCTGTCAGGGCATTAAACTGTCAATTCCATATGATACAGTACCAAGAGTATTTGTTAGATGAACTGAATAAGAAACTTTCTTCTCCAGAACCCCTAGACCGTAAATCCCTTCAGGATTTGGTACATAACTCACAACAGGTTAGTAACCATTTCTTAAAATGTGGCTATGATGCACTGGAGGCTTCATTTAGATCAGCTATGACTGGGGCAGTTATTCGTTGGCATGCCTGGCTGAAGGAGCAATCTTTGCCAGACATTGTCAAAGCTAAACTCCTCGATGCTCCAATGGAGAAACAAAATTTATTTGGCTCCCCTGCTCAGGAGATTCTAAAAAGGTTGAAGAAAAAGCAAAATCTGTGCAAAGTTAAAGATTTCCTGCAAGTTCAACCACCGAGATTCAGCAGAAACTGGCCTACAAAGAATTGGTCCTTTCCAGACTCTGACAGAGCCCAGAGAGGCAGGAACAGGCGCTCTAGAGGCAGAGGTCAATCGAAGGGCTCCTACAGAGGCAGTCAGTGGCAGCCTGCCAACCAGAGGAGTAGTGCAACAGCTACAACAACCACCACTACTACAGGACAGACTCGATGACTTGACTCTGATTCCGCCTACAAGGGATCAACTGGAAGCACCCTTGGGCGGAAAGCTGGCTTTATTCTTAAAAAACTGGCATTATATTACAAAGGATACATGGACATTGCAAATAATAGACAAAGGATACAGGTTTCACTTCCACACTTTGCCAAAAAGAAGCGGAATGCCAAACCTACCACCAAATCAGAAGGCAGAGGCTTTAAAACAAATCAGCAATTTACTTCAGATGAAAGCTATAGAAAAGGTACCATGTTCAGAACAAGGCCAAGGATTTTACTCCAGACTATTCCTTGTACCAAGAAAAGAAAATCAATGGAGGCCTATTCTCGACCTGTCTGCACTCAACACTTATCTCATTGTGCCAAAATTCAAAATGCTGACCCTACAGCAACTTCTTCCCATGTTGGGCAAGGAGTCTTGGCTGGTGACTCTAGATCTCAGAGGCATACCTGCACGTCCCTATCCGACCAAGTTGCAGAAGACACCTCAGATTTCTTGCAGGATCAGAGCATTATCAATTCTCAGCATTGCCCTTTGGCTTCTCTACTGCGCCCAGAGTATTCACGAAATGCCTGGCATCAGTAGTTGCACATTGCAGACTACAGGGAATTCAAATTTATCCATACCTGGACGACTGCCTAATACAAGCGGACAAGAAGAAGAAATTGTTAAAGGACTTGGCCTATGCCATACACCTGTTACAGGCCTTGGGATACACAGTCAGCATCCAAAAGTCAAGACTAGTACCATCCCAAAGGATCACCTTTTTAGGTGCAGATCTGGACACAAAACACCCAAATGGCCTTTCTCACAGAAGAAAAGCAAAAACAACTTCCAGATTACTTCATGATTTTGACAAGACAAACTCAGCTTACTGCAAGGAAAATCCTGCAGGCCCTGGGTTACATGGCATCCTGCATAATTCTAATCCCACATGCCAGACTGCATATGAGGAAATTGCAATGGTACCTAGGGAGTGTATGGTCTCAACACACAGTTTAGAAACCATGATACCAATCATTCCATGCCTGCAAAAGGAATTCCTGTGGTGAGCTCAGGCCTGCCAGTCCAACAGTGGGTTGCCTTTCAGCAAACCAAAAACAAGGCAGACCATCACCACAGACGCCTCGGACCGAGGATGGGGAGCAGACATGGAGGACAAATGCATCCAAGGCTTATGGCCTCAAGGGCAGCTAAGCATGCACATAAACCAAAAGGAAATGCTGGCAGTGAGTCATGCAATCGAGGCATTCAAACCCTTCCAACAAGGACATCTGTTAATAAGGACAGACAACACCACGGTCATGTGGTACATAAACAAACAGGGAGGCACACATTCTTACCCGCTATGCCGGATGGCTATGAACCTGTGGGATTTATGCCTGAATCTCAATATCCAACTACAGGCCCAATTTGCCAGGAAAGAAAATGCAGTGGCGGACAGCCTAAGCAGGAGTACTAAGGATGCACACGAATGGATGCTGCACCCAGACATCTTCAAACTCATAACAAAGACATGGGGAATGCCGGAGATAGATCTGTTCGCCTCCCCACTCAACCATCAACTGAAGACATTCTGCTCAAGGACATACCACCCACAAGCTTGGAGGGTGGACTCTCTCTCTTTCAGCTGGAAAGCCCTAACAGTATATGCCTTCCCACCTCTCCAATTGATGCACAAGGTTCTACTGAAAATCAGGGAGGAACAGCCAAAAGTGATACTAATAGCTCCGGACTGGCCAAGGCAACACTGGTACCCACTATTGAGAAGCATGTCTCGGGCAAAATCATGGACTCTCCCCCTATGGCCTCTTCTAACGCAGAACAATTTCAAGACCCTGCATCCCAACTTGAAAACATTGCAGCTAACTGCCTGGAAAATTCCTTAAATCCCAGTCAAACTATTTTATCTCCGAGGGTGAAGGACATTATCCTGGAGGCTCACAGGCCTTCCACAAGGAAGACATACTCAGCTAAAAGGAAGAGATTTCTCATTTGGAGCACATCAAAGGGCACAGATGTCACAGTGGCAAACCTAGCACATATCCTAGAATATTTAGCAGAATTGTTCCACAATGGCCTGTCTTACTCTTCCATTAAGATTCATGTTTCAGCAATTTCAGCAGAATACAATGTAGACCCACCTATCTTTTCACACCCTCTCCTCAGACAATTTCTGAGAGGGATCAAAAATGTTAAACCTCCAATAAGACCACCTCTACCTGCCTGGGATCTCAACTTTGTGCTGGAAAAACTGACACTACCTCCTTTTGAACCAGCAGCATCAGCGGATATACAGTTTCTATCTTGGAAAACTGCATTCCTTCTGGCAATCACTTCAGCAAGAAGAGTATCTGAGTTGCAAGCATTAATGGCAGTGCAGCCTTTTCTTATTTTCCACCAGGACAGTGTGTCACTAAGAACCAATCCTACTTTTGCCAAAGGTGGTATCTAGGGTATCCTTGAGCCAAGCTATTCACTTGCCTACATTCTTCCCTAATCCACAGAATAAAGGGGAAAAACTTTTGCACACCCTGGATATACACAGACAACTACGCTACTACTTGGACAGAACAAAAACTAGCAAAAAAACTGACCAACTTTTTGTAGCATATGCAACTGGGGTGCAAGGAAGAGCAATTTCCAAACAGACAATTTCAAAATGGATAGGAAATTGCATTCACTTTTACTACTCCTTTCATGGAAAGTCAGTTCCTGAAAATATCAAGCCTCACTCCACAAGGGCCACGGCCACCACTACAGCCTTCCTACGGGGGGTGGCTACCAAGGACATTTTAGAAGCTGCTACTTGGACCTCCGTGCATACATTTGCCAAACATTACAATTTAACTTTATATTCTAGATCCAGAGCAGGGTTTGCAACTGCAGTCCTGCAGGGGATCTTAACTACACCATCCTTTTCTTAGTACCTCCACCCCCAGATTGGCTATGGTAGTCTACCCATATGTTATGACTGCAGATGCATCCTTGAAGGACAATCTATTATTGGTGTATTTGTTTGTATTTACATGGATATATATATATATATATATATATATATATATATATTTTTTTTTTTGCAAATGTTTGGAAAATTATTGCATTTATCCAAATTTAGCCTTCCTAGAGGGCACCTGGCATCTGGGGCAAGAAAAACTGAGGAAAATGGCGTCGGCTGATGCTTTTATACCCCAGACGCTCTGACGTCGGCGAAAGTGCGACATCAGCCGAGGCCAGACCCAGACTTTGGAATCCGGACGACCGAAGGGCTGCCTGAGGCAGGACAACCCATATGTTATGACTGCAGATGCATACCTATCGGACATCTACATTTATGGTAGGTACAAAACTGTACTTTTCCTCTGCTGGGACTTGTGTGCTTCTCTATTCTATACAACCTATGTGGTGTACTTTCTTGTAGATGAAGAAAATTATTACTTTAGTGCATGCATGCTTAGTGGCATAAGTTTAGCCTACCCTTTTGGGGGCACCTGACATCTGGGGCAAGAAAAACTGAAGAAAATGGTGTCTGCTGCATCTTTTATACCCCCTGGCGCACTGACGTCAGGGAGGAGGCGACAGCAACCGATGCCGGACCAAGACTTTGGAATTCAGGCCGACTGCGGGTAGCCTGCCAGTAGGATAACCCAAGTGTAATGTCTGCAACAGTGAATACACTCATCTACATTTATGGTAGGTACACAACTGTACTTTTTCACTCGCCAAGCTTCACATGAGACTCCACTGGTACCTAAAGAGCAGTTGGTTCCAACGTTTTCCTTCCATAAAAGCAGAAGTGACTCTTAGCAAGCCTTGCTTTCATACCTAAGCTAGTAACTGCTTTCAGTAAACCAGGCAGTACATTAATAGTTTTGTAACTATCCTCAAAGGTGAGAGAATATTGCACTGCTTGATAGTGGACAGGCAACTTGGTTTTACTATTACAGAATTTGACAGAGCAGACAGGTTTTGCTTTTGCAAAGAAAAGAATAATAAACTGTCCATTTCTGAATGGATTGCTAACTGCATTCCCTCTTTTGCACGTTGATAGACAAAGCTGGCAGAATGAATTAGGGACTTATCTGGGATACAGCTCTAACCCCAGCTCTTGAAAAAAAGATCCCCATTTAAGCACTGCTTATGGAATTTACTTTGTCTGTTTATATCCTGGCATTGCAGCCTGGAAACCATGTCCAAGGCAGGATTTGCCTCTTCCATTTAAACTGTTTTGGGTGTCCCTTGTCCTTTTACATGCCATCCTCCCACAACTTGCTGTAGCTCTGGGGGTCTTTAAACTTTAGTTTAGTTATGTTATCTTGTAATGTAAATATTGCTGTAGATTGTTGCAGTAATATTCC
Source organism: Protopterus annectens (assembly GCF_019279795.1). Classification (NCBI taxonomy): domain Eukaryota; kingdom Metazoa; phylum Chordata; order Ceratodontiformes; family Protopteridae; genus Protopterus; species Protopterus annectens. The sequence continues at coordinate 205,034,741 of NC_056738.1, forward strand.
TTCCCACCCACTATTTCATTTTCCTATCATTGCGGTTGATAACCTATTTGACTTGTACCACCTTTACTTCCGGTCCTTCTGTCTAGATACCTTACCCTACAGCACAAGTGTGGGTCATTTCTTGGCAGGCTGTTATCTGTAATTTGAGAGCATATGCTTTTATTGTCTGGGTTCATGGAAGATCTGATGTTAGTGATGGTTCCTGCTGAGCTGTGGGGGAAGGTGAGTTCTGTGGTATTCAGTCCGGCCTGGGATTCCTGCAGGCAGGAAATCTCAAGCTGCTGTTACAACAATGAATTTACTTGAACATCTTATGGTAAGTTCCTAACTTTTTGGCCCCTCCTTATGATTGACTATCTGCTCCCTAAAGCTGGTCTTTACTCTCCATGTCTGTCAAATCTGCTAAGCCGTTTCCCAGACTTTCTCTGACTAGTTGTAAGGGTACAGTGAGGAGACTGAAGTATCCTGGGACAGTTTCTTGTCACTTTCTTCTCCCTTTATGTGCACCAGCAATGTCTTGGGACAGATGTACAATGGGGCATGCAGACATCGACCATACACCAGCAGCAGCTCAGCTACTGTCACACCCCCCTAAAGGACAATACCCCCCAGTGCGTCTCCATCCTCCACCAGAAATCGGCTGCAAGATGTTGGAGTGCAGGTTCTCTGGATAGCACTAGAGATACCAGTGACATTAAACCTGGGAGATAGCCAGATCTTTATCCCGATGCAAAGGTGCTGAAAGAATATTTTTAATGTGCTGTGCAGGTTGTTCACAGCTTGAAATGTCTGTCTTGTTTATATTTTATGACAAAAGGTTGTGGTACAAGTTTAGGCTTTTTAAAAAAAAAAAAAGTGAGCAATATAATAAATGAAACTAGAGGCAGTTAACTGATTAGTGTGGACTGTGAATTCCATTTTCTTGTGCTATTTAACACGTCCTGATATGCTTCACAAACGTTACAGAAGTGAAGAAAGATGTCCCTCTTGAATGTAAGTGTAGGCTTTGTATACATCTGTGAAATAGTTGGTTAATGTCAATGCTGCTTATCTGCTAAGCTAATTTGGCTTTGAGCCCTTTTGGGCAGCAGTAAGAGACCTTTTAGTTGGAGATGAAATTCATCACTCTGTAATACCATCTTTCTGTAATACCAGTGTATAATTTTGGCAACTTGCAGAATTCAGTTGGCTGAATTGGACTAGATCATTGTAGGAGCCAATGGCTACAGACTTGTGCCAAATTAAACTTATCACACGTAAAGTCTTGCTTTTCTTCCACCACTTCTGTTTTCTTTAATGTAATCAGACTTCTCTGTTTACTTCAGCATGATGTAGGCTGAAAATGGTCTGTGTTCCAGACTACCTGTACTGACTGCAATCATCTTGGGAACTGTTAGCACTGCCTTCATGGTTTTTCTGTGCCATTGTTTACTAAGCCATTAATGTTGGTACTGCTTTCCTACTGTTTAACTGTGAGCCTGTAAGTATTTCTGGTAAATGGCTGCGTGGGAGTGGTAGATAATATCTGTGGCATCCAGGGTATGATCTCTCACTAAGAATTTGAGGCACTGAATTCCTTTACCTTTTGGGAAAGGATTGGTGGATTGCATCTACTCTTTCTATTAATGTATCAGATTTAATAAGTTGTGCCATTTTATGGAGCACACTTAGTTTTTGTACAAATTTTGATCGACAGTGAAATTCTGATTTGTGGTAAATATTTTCATAGCTGCCATTTTGCTACGACAAGCTTTTGTAAAATAAAATCACTACTTGTATTATTTCGGTTGGGTACAGCTGAGCACTACGAGCATGGAATGGCAGATTAATTTTGTGAGGCATGTGTGGCAGTTACTACTGATTTGAAGCATGTGTCTAGGTGGTGCAACATCACAAGTAGGATTTCTGATTCCCTGCCTTTTTTTAAGGGAGTACCGGAGAGGTGTAGATTTTGAGTTTCAGCATCCCGATTTGTTAGTGCTCTTGAGTAACAGAATGTGAGTTTTTGAAGTACATTGTAGATGCCAAGTCTAATTTGATGACCTTAACACTATAGTGAGCAGCTCATGAATGACTGCTTGTAATATGTCCCAGAAGGGGAAAGATGGTTTGTGGATGTTTAGAGTAGCAGTTTTTATTCCAAGAGACCCTTTGTTTTGCCTTTACTACTGGTAGGCGATGAGTTAACAAGCCATAACTGTATTGTAGCATTTTCTCTACTCTCCGGGTTACTGAATTTTTTCATTTTATTCATGTTTGCACATGCAGGATAAATGTAACATTATCACTTGAAACTCTGTATTTTTATTTATTTAGCCAAGAAGTTTGCAGAGATGCAACCCAAGAAGGAAGCCCCAAAGAAAGAGAAGCCTCCAAAGGAGCAAAAGACACCAAAAGAAGCCAAGCCACCAAAAGAGCAGAAACCAAAATCTGCTTCTGAAGATGAGGAGATGGATGAATGTGAAAAAGCACTTAATGCAGAGCCCAAGTCTAAGGACCCTTTTGCACACCTACCCAAAAGGTGAGATGTTTAATGGTTTGTAACCAGAAGTCCAAAATACAAGTTTTTTGATTGTGTAGCTCTTGTACAACTGAGCTTCCTAAAATGTCTCTCTAATACTCAAGAAGACCATAACTAGTTAGTCAAATTTCAATTGTGTAGTTGCCTTGTTGAAAACCAGATTTTTTCCAAACGTTTAACCCATCCTGGTATGCAAGTCTTAATGCAGCTGTAACTGGGCGAGTCTTGTTTGTGTTGTGTGAAGTTGGCCTACTTTAGATCATTAACATCAGCCCTAATGGTCTTGATATTGGCTACAGGCAATTTGTGTGTATGAATTATGCTGTGCTGACGAGGTCATAAGGCCAAAGTATGTATATCCACATAGGTAGGTACTAGGCTATTAGCCCTAGGGCCGATATAAGCCTAGCCAAAAAGGTACCCTGGCTTTTGCCACCCAAGAAAATTATTTTTCTGTGCCACTGTTGAGCAGAGCCACAGAAGCGATCCCTGGGGTGAATTTCCTATTTCCCATCCAATCATTCTAGTGCCATTTGGCTTTGTTGGCCTGGATCTGTCCATAAAGACTTTAAAAAGGAAAAAGGCATACATATTCAGAAGCCATATAACAAACAATGTCCTTAAGGGGCCATTTGCATATATCCCGTGGGCCTCTCTTACAGGAGGCTTAAGCTATCACACAGTGAAACCTTTAGCTTGGCTAGGTTTTTCTTTTAGCCTTTACCAATTGGTTTGTCTGACCTCTTCACTTTTGTTTGTGTGTGTGTGTGTATATATTTAT